>NC_062195.1:7817100-7857100 GCF_912470025.1 Vespa velutina
ATTATATATATCCAAAAATTAAAATCTCGTTATGAAAAATATACTCGTTGACTCGTACACGCATACATAAATACATATTAATACAATTAATCTCTCTAATTAATTATACAACATAATAGTTTTGAGAACATTTGAAAAATGAAAATAGATCCAATAAGTTACAGAAAAGTCTACGTCATCTTTAACGGTGACAATAAGAACTAACGCCGTTTCCATGGTCGATCGTTTCTTTTCTTAGGTAAAACGTCGGGTTGACTTCGCGTCATTAAAGGCAAGGACAAAAGGGAGAGGAGAGCTAAGAGAGTAAAAATCTTGGGGGTCTTTTGTGCTTGCGACGCCATTTTATCATTCCTCGCTTCCCGTGTCAGACGAATACACCCTCTCCTCGGCATATTTCAAACGACAAAAAGCATCCCTTCCGAGAACGAAGATTTCCCCTACTCTGACCACTTTTGGAATCTCTTCTCGCTCTGCAACGATATCTTCAACTTTAATTGCCATTATTTCCTTCGCCGGATTGCTAAGCCATAAAAAAATGTATAATGATCTACGTTTTTCGGAACTTTCATCAGGATAACACGATTTAATCATTTATTACAATGCTACAATGTTACTATGGTTATATTACCGTAATAACAGGAATTGTTATTAAATCATGTCAAATAATACAGTGTAAATGTTTCCCTTTGTTTACGTTACTACATTATCGTGTACCTAATGCAATGGGCGTCCTTGTCGTATTTCGATCGTAAGACGAAAATACTCTACTCTCGAATTCCCATACCGGACCTTTATCCAAGACGACGATCAGGAAATCGGGCGATAACGGTATTAAACTATAATACGACGATCGCTTGGGATAGGATCTCTCGAATCGGAAACTCAATGTGGAAATTCGCTTTGGAACTCAGCCCGTTCGCGGAACGGTTGTTAAATTTGATTCTCATCGAGAGAGAGAGAGAAAGAGAGAGAGAGAGAGAGAGAGAGAGAGAGAGAGAAAGAGAGAGAGTATCTATAGAGATTTTTTTATTTGCTGGATCAATAAAAATGTTCTTGCAAAATTTATTCTCTTTTCTTTTTTGCAATAGAAATTTTATATAAATATATAAATTTATATATATATATATTTATTTATTTATTTATTTCGTTCAAAAGAAAAACAAAATTCTTTTCAAGATTTTCACATGGCATATATTTCGTATTCTTTTCGGAATCCTATTTCTAAGTTATATATTCGAAGCATTAAGCGAGCCATCGGCCATTTTATTCATCTTCCATCCTTCTTCCTCGAAGCTTGAAAGCAAGGGTGAAGTAGTAACGGGAATAGTCCGTTTTCAAGAGGGTGGGTTGACGTTAGAAAAAGCACCCCCTACCAATTCATCGAAGTATCCTCCCTCCCGCTTCACCTTCGACCCTTTTCTATCCATTTTCAACCATTCCGACCCGCTTCGAACCGGCAGCTTCGATGCCTCCCGTTTCTCTCCCCTTTCGGGGGTGGCCAGGGGCATCGAGAAAGAAACTGCGAAGTAAAATGGCCGTGGCAGATTTTTCCGACCAACTTTGTTACCCTTCTGTTCAAACAGAGAGAAAGAAAAAGAAAGATAGATAGATAGATATATATATAGAGAGAGAGAGAGAGAAAGAGAAAGTCGATTTTCATCGAAACCATCATCGTCTCTTAGTCGAGGTCAACTTACGTAGCTCGATTCGAGATCGGCCTTTTACCAGAGGGACGAACCTTCGCAAAACTTCGGTTTTACTTTAAGATTAAAAGGCTTCTCCCAAAACTTAACGTTTTAACTTTGTTTTAATCGCTATCTTTAGTAAACGCTAACCCTCCTTTCCTCACCACCCCCAACCCAACAAATGTATAAGAATAGAACAATTTCTTTGAAATCGATTGCTGTACCGCAATATATAATCTAGCTACCTGATGGCTATTGCAATTGCCGTAGAAAATTATTTACTGATTTATTCGTATCATTATATAAGACATCAATCGTGTGTACAATATATCGAAATAACAATTATATTGCACTTTTACTAATTAAGATCATTATAATCTACGACAAAGGAATCCTTATATAGGGACTTCAACTTCCTTGGAATATAATATATAATAAAAGAAAAAAAGAACAAATTTTTATTCATTCGCGGATTTATTTTTTTTCTTTTTGACAAAACGAATCAAATATGGCCCGATAATTGTCATCAAAAATTTTCTCTCGTCTTCCGTTTCGATCCGACGCAAAGTAAATTTTATCTTTACTAAATATCAAGTTTTAAGTGAAGGCTCGTAAAATTTGCATGTTTTATCAATCGGCATTTGACCGATTTAATAATGGGTACGTTCATATATACTTACATACGTACATATATGTGTACATATATATATGTGTGTGAAATATAGATATATATATATGTGAAACATAGATACATGCATATGTACAATATATACATTACATTGTGGCATACGAAAGTGAACTTAAAGTGGCGCTGTTGCGCGTCTCAAGTGAAACTTTAAAGTCAATCGCGGGTAGAAGTTGGTCGCAGAATTTGCCGTGAAATTTAAGCACGCCTTCAATTTCATTCGCCTAACGTCATTTCGTGCTACCGAGCGAAAAAGGAATTTACGCGGCACATCGAGCGTGCAAGGTAAGACGAGATATCGTCCCTTCGAAATGAATAATCAACAATCTCATTAAACGAGAACACAACAACGAGTAGTTTTAAAATAAAATATACATTCGTAGCCGATAGTATCCAAGTATTGTCAACTATTTATCGGAAGAAATTAAAATCGAAGTCGTCGAAACTTTCACAAACAAATCAGATCAGACAGTTCTCTTTATCTTCTCATTCTATCACCACACAATTTTTTCTTTTTTTATTCTTTTTTTCGTTCTTTTCTCTTTTTCTTATATTTCTAAATCATCGAACACCCTCGGTAAAGTTTACGCTAAGTACGTTTTCTCTATATTCGTAAAATATTGTGACGATTTGGGTATAGAAACGCGAGAAAACTATTTTCTACGATAGTAGACACGAAGCAAAACTATACTGGCTTTTAGCCGGTAACGAGACTTGCCTTCGATATAACCTTCGATAGTTCAGTGGTCATCCCCCACCCTTCTGCCGGGCCCTTTGATCGCGAGGAAAAAATCCGGAAACCCGTTTCTCCAAAGTTGACCCTACCTGGGCTAAAGAAAGGGTTGAACGAAAGAGAAAGAGAAAGAGAGAGAGAGAGAGACATAGCTATCGAACAACGGCCCTTTCCACATTAGCATAACCCTTACGAGCTGTCCACGTGTGCTTCTGGCCGAGGGGAACTCGGTTCGGAACTGGTCAGGTAAGTTTTTTCGCACTTTTTAATTCTCGATGACCAGATGCCCAGATCCTTTGGAGGGGAGAGAACCGTTTCGTTCCTTCGGTCTGACCTCAATGAGATGACCTCCCCTCTAGACCGGATGACCCCATAAAAATCGCGGAACCGGTTTTCATACGGAGGCCCGGGGGATTTTTCGGACGTTTAACGGACACGACGGCTGCATCTCGTCGGTTTCGTCAATAGCTCCAAAACTTCGATAAGAAATTCTTTTCCATCAGCTAACGTAAGAGGGCTTTTCGAAAACAACTCGCGTACGTAACATCGTGACACGAGAGACGGATGAAGCCTTCCCGAGACAAATTGAACGCATCAACGCATTCAATGTCGGCGTCAGAAACTCGAGTTCCGGAGTTGAGGAATTTGAGGAGCGCGGGTAAGGAAAGCCGGGTAGGGATGAGGATGGGGGGATGAAAGATGACCCAGTGGAGCTCCGACGGACACGCGACTGACTATCTTCCTAGTACTATGTGAACCGTTACGACGTAATATATTCAATCGATCGATCGAAGTAGAAAAGCTTTTGTTGTTATTGATCTTTTTCCTATAATAATAAGAAAAATATAACTGACTCCGAAAGAGAAAAAAGAAACAAGAAGAAAATGAGATAGAGAATTTTATCTTTGAAAAGAGAAACAAACTTCTTTTATTTCTCTATTTACATTTGTCTGCAGAGGTAATAAAAAAAAGAAAAAAGAAAACAACAACAAAAACAACAACATCGTAAATCGTATCGAGATAATAAAGGTTTCTTTCGTTCGGCAAGGAACTTACAAAAGCAGCCGAACAACGTACTCCTCCAGTCGTCGTCGTCGTTGGATGGAATAAGAAAAAAGCAGAGCCCTGGGCGGTCCTCGGATCGGCTTCCTCCGCAGGAAGTTGGCGGAGGTGGTTGAAGGTGGTTGGAGGTGGTGGTCGATGCTGGTGGCGAGGGGTGTCGCGCGAAGGAGGCGCTCGAGGGTGGCTGCTGGTGATGGTGGAAGGAGGGCGGCATTAATTACAGTCTTTTATTATAAAAACTGAACTCCCTCCGGCCAGGAGAGAACGAAGAGAAGTAGATAAGGAGGGAAAAAGCCCCCGACTCTACCGACTACCGTCCTTTCCTCTTCTTCCACTCTTCTATTTCCTCCAACCTCCTCCCCTCCCACGACACCCTACCTCCCACTCGCCAACCTCCCCCCTGCTTCTTCCTGGCCACCCTGTTTTCCCTTCGTCCACCTCGGCCACCGATCTCTCGACAATCTCCCTCCTCCCTTTTACCCACCCGCGAACAGTTTCCCTCTGTTCAATTTAAAATACTTAATCTGTCTTAGTCCCGGCTACGCGGGGTTGTCAAATGCAACTGTTGTCCCGACAACGACAACGAGGACGACGTTGACGATCGTCAATTCGACGAATATTTTCTCTCACTTTTTATCCCTTGTTAAAATTTGTTCATTCGTGGTCGATTATAGACCGATTGCAGAAGCCGAGCGAACGGAGGAATTGATTTTTTTTCTTTTCTTTTCTTTTTAATTTTTCCTACCGCCTATCGCGTCAATGTTATTAATTTAATTCGGATAAAGAAAAGAATTCAAATAATGCGAACTTATTCACGATTAATAGCTAATGAACGTTTACGATGCTAATATCATTCACGATGATTTATTTATTTTAGACATATATATATATATATATATATATATATATATATATATATTTCGAATATATGTAATATAAAGTAAGTGGCGTAAATACGTTGACCGTTACTTGTTGATTGGTGATCTAAAAATAAATTTTTGTTACAAAGAAGGAATATACGGCAGCGTATATCAATCGCCGTAAAAGTTTAACAAGTATTTAGATTATATTCAACATCATTTTATAATAGTCCGAATAGAACGAACTTCGTTGTTTGGAGATAAATAAAGTTAATCGGTTTTCTTTTTTGATACCACGATAGGACTCTAAAACTCTGCCATCACTCTATTCAAGTTTTCTTACGACTGGTAATTATCCGAGAACGCCGGAATAAATCGACGCGCGCTTCGGTAACGATCGAGTATTTCGCACGTTAGATCGTTCAATTCGACAATTCCAGATCTATTTTAAAGTTAAAAAATTCTTTAAAAGTTATTTTACCAAAAAACAGTCAAGTTGTAAGCCTATACGGAAAAATCGTAATCGTACTTATGTCTGAGAAATATCTTATTTGATCTTAGTCGTACGATATCTCATAAATAAAAAACACGACAAAGTTTCTATAGACGAATAGAAAAAAAAGAAGAAGAGATGGAAGAACGCAAAAAAATAAAAATAAAAGAAGAAAAAGGAATCTATAAAAATGACATTGAAAGATGTTTTTCAGATATTCAAAAGTGAATATTTTCATTTTGTTAAAGAAAGGCTCGGAGATATAGCATTCGCCTTCGGTTGAGAACCACCGCGGAAAATAAGAAACGGGAAAACGGCGAGGATTTTAATTTGCATCCCTCCCTCTCTCTCTCTCGCTCTCTTTCTCCCCCTTCCCCCCGAGCACCCTCCCGTCCCGTCCGGCCCAGGCGAGCCGCCCTTGTCTTTCGCAGAGCCCGAGAGTCTAGCTACTTTCTGCGAAGGAGCGGCAGAGAAGGAAGGAAGACGAGCAGAGTCGACGAGAGAACGGGTCGACGAGGGTTTCAGGAGGTCTAACAGGCGTAGAGGGGTAGAGAGGGGCAAACGGTTGGAAATATCATAGCCGCACGCGCAGAACGAAATTACCGATTTGCCTTGGGCGTTCCTTCCTTTTTTCCGATTCCAAGCTCTACGCTCGCCGTCCGTTCACTTCTACCCTCTTCCTCCGAACTCACCCTCCTTTCTTTCTCTCTCTCACTCTGTCTCTCTCTTTCTTTCTCTCTTACTCTGTCTCTCTCTCTCTTTCTTTTCCAGCTCCTCTCCGGCTCGCAGCTCCTTCTTTGCAGCCCTCTTTACCTTTCTCTGAACCTCTCCCGTCTTCCAAAGCCCCGGCATAGCAAATAACTTTCATAATTCTCGATTAGAAAGTTTTCCACCTTGGACCGAAGGGCAAGAGGATGGATCATCTTCCTTTTTTTCCTCTCCGTCTTCCTTCCCCCTCCGTTCCATCTCCTTTCTTCTTTATTTATCTCTCCTCGATCTCTTATCTAATTCTTTCACTCTCGATCTCACTCTCTTTTCTTTTCTTTTCTTTTCTAGCAGGGTGAGAGAAGGTGGAGGAGGATGGAGGGAGGAAAAAAATAACGAATCCGAGGATCAAATCGAATTTATTCAATACGTTTATATCTCGATCAAATTTTGGATTACTTCCGATAGAATATGTTCTCGATAAAAAACGATACTTGTCATACTTAGTTTAATTATTGAAACTATTCCCTTTAGATAAAGAACTTTCCCTTGATCATTTTCGTCAATATGAGCTAATAAAGAAAGTTATTATAAGTTTACCGATTGGTCGGCACAAAATATAGGAAAAAGAATGTTTCGAAATAAATACGATCCTATGATTTTATCATATATTGTATGTACTTCGATCTCATTAAAAAAATTGGACGAACCTTTCCTCAAGCAGCTTCTGTTGCAGGGGTCAGCATGTAGGATCACACGACATATGGGCCAAACTATGGCTCTGTTAGTCATTACGCCTGACGAATCGGATCTCCCCTCTTAATTTCGGACAATTCTTGAAACGCGCCTACCTACCTTCCACCCCTTTTTTCTCGTTTTTTTACTTCTCCCACTTCTTTCGCCGTAGCGACGATAAAGAATGGACTCTTCTACCCTCGTTTGAACATCGTTCTTAATAACGCTTACGAGTTTCTTTCAATTTGTTATCGCGAGAGTTCTCCGTCGGAAATGTAAATTTTTATTGTACACGTTAAAAATAATTCTGACCTGAATATGATTGAAATCAATTAGTTCAAAGGTATAAGGTAACTGCGAACTTTTCCATGAGATTATTAATTGTTTTATGGGGTTTTTTTTCTTTTTTTCATTCGAATATTTCTCAATGTAATTTAATAACTCATCTACTCTTTTATATTTTCTTTTTTCTTAGTTTTTATTTATTTTTTTTCTCTTAAATCATCGAGCCTCGTTAATTTTCCCTTTTGCACGTCGAAAGAACGAACACGTAGACAGTCAATCTGATCATAGTTCAAATAACGATCCTTCAAACGGACAACAGCTCGAAAGTTCGGTGGAGCAAAAAGCTACGCTGAGCTTATTTCCCTCGATTTCTCGGATCGCCGTTTTTCTTCGTACGTCTCTCACAAAGGAAGGTCTCGATGGAGAAGCAGTTTAACGGTAGAGAAGCGAGATCGAGAAAGAGAGACAAAAAGACAGAGACAGAGAGTAGGAGAGAGAGAGAGAGAGAGAGAGAGAAAGAAAAAGAGAGAGAGTAAGAGAGAGAAGAAGAGAGAGAGAGAACAGAGAAGGAGAGCTTTCGAGGAGGCTGCTCTCGGCATCTCGGCCATGGTACCCACTTCGCTTCATTAATTTCTCGCAAAGACAGTGTCAAAGTCACGGGGGTTTTCCGGCTGCAGACTCCTGGGGACCCAAGGCTCCACTCCTACGGTCTGGTATTTAAATTCAAAAACGAGAGCAAGCCAGTTCTCACTCTTTCTCTCTTTCTCTCTTTTTCTCTCTTACTCTTTCTTTCTCTCTCTCTCTCTCTCTCTCTCTCTCTCTTTTCCATCTCCTTTCCTCACCAATCTCGAGTTCTTCTCTATCTTTCTACCATTCTATATCTCTGTCTTGCTCGTAGCGTTTCCTAATGTTTTTCCCTCGTTTCTCATCCTTCCCTCGGAGAAAGGCATACCCCCTCCCCAATCGCCCCTCGGTCGAGCGAGCCAGCAGCAGCAGCAGCCCGTTTCCACACCCCCTCGCGCACCCACCAACCTTCAGTCAATAAAGTATTCTAAAAAGCCCGTGCGAATAAGAGCCGTCTTACTCCCTCCGAGCGTCTCTCTCGGCCCCTTCCTTCCTTCTTCTTCCCTCGACCCTCGTCCCTGCTTCATCCACCCCGGACGCCACCCCACGAAGCACCCCCTCGGAGCAACGCGATGATGGAGGAGGAGGAGGAGGAGGAGGAGGAGGTGGAGACGGTGGAAAAATAGGGGTGGCAAAAAACGTCAATAATATCGGCAAGATGGAAGCTGCACGAATGTTTTTAGGGTCCGCTGCTTCTATCTGCTGCTTTTCCTTTCTTTTCTTTAGTTTCTTTCTCTCTTTCTCTCTCTCTTTCTCTCTCTCTTTCTCTCTCTCTCTCTCTCTCTCTCTCTCTCTCTCTCTCTTTCTCTATCTATCTATCTATCTATCTCTCTCTTTCATTCTCTCTCTCTCTCTCCCTTTCTCTCTCTCTCTCTCTCTCTCTCTCTTTCTCTCTCACTAGGTCTTTATTTATCTTCTTTTCTCTATTACTTACTTTCTTCTTCGATCGAAATAATATAAGTTTTTTATTATAGAGATATTACTATTCTATTTTTCTATTGAATACTTTTCTTTAATAATTCACAAATATTATAAATGTTAATACTTGTTTATGTCATATCTAACGTTTTTTGTCAATCATCATTTCTGTGTACGCGCAATTTATAATTATCGAGTTTCTAGGTATTAGCCGTTTTTGTACTTGCAAGCGTTGATTATATCATAAACGATAAAACAATGTAATAATAAGAGTGCATACTTAATTGTTGGATTCTTTTTAAAGAAAGAACTTCATTGAACTTTCTCGAATGGATAAAAAGTTTCATCGTAGAATTTGCCGATTTCGTTTAGCAATTTATTCGACATCGTAGATTCGATACTACTATTAATTTTCTTTTTCTTTTAATGAAGTTAAATTTAACAAATCATTTGTTTACACGTATTTACGTATAAAATCGTTTTAATAAAATAATTCAGTGCTTCTTTTGTTTTGTTTTTGTTTATTTTTCTTTTAAATCATAAGATATGTTCATATAATAAATAGAATATTTGATAATAAATAATTTTTCTTTAGGTTTTACGTCCTAGAAGGTATGATATTTTTTCTCTTTTGGAAAAGGATCATTCCGGTGGTTTCATTTTTAAACGTGGCCAAAAATAAAGGGAAGCGGGAAGGAAGAGGTAAACGAATGAAGAGTAACTCTGAGAACAAGGGATCGTCGATTCACCCTTCGCTCGAGTGTCCTAATGTAGATACTGTGTAGAATAATAATTGTTGCTGTGACTGTCTTGCCAATGAGACGGTTCATTGCGCGTCAGAAAACAACGTTGCTTTGATTATTCTTATCGTTTATGCGACTACAAAAAAAAGTGAACATTTTTCTCGAATTTGATTATAATAAATAATTAGATATATGTATTCGTTCGTACAACATTCGAACGTACATTGTATGTTATTATAGTTCCTTTATTTATTTTTAAACTATTTAATTGATTATTATTATTATTATATGAAAGAAAAATAATGAAAAATTACCTATTAAGTATTAGTGTTAAATAGAAACAACATGAGTATATTGTTTAAAGATGTCACATGAAATTTTAAACAATATACCTATTAATTTAATCTCTTTTCTATTGATTAACATGGAATAAACATTTCGCGATAAGACTTCTTTGCAGAACTTTAAATCCCGGAAACGAACCAGACTCTATTCTTCCAGTAGCCATAACCGCAGCACTCTATATGTTCAGAGTGAAGAAAGTAAAAAAAGAAGAAGTGGAAAGAAACTAAATAAATGAGACGGAGAGGACAAGAGAGAGAGAGAGAGAGAGAGAGAGAGAGAGAGAGAGAGAGAGAGAGAGAGAGAGAGAGAGAGAGAGAGAGAGAGAGAGAGAGAGAGAGAGAGAGATAGTAAAAGAGTATACACACGCATGTATCGATATCGTTGGGTAATTAACGATGCTGGTAGAAGGCGAATAGAAAGCAATGAGGTTCACGAGTAGAAGGGACTCCTCCAGCACCGTCAGACTTCCTCCTCCTCCACCTCTTCAACCTCCTTTCCCATCTCATCTTTTCGTTCGGCCGTCCGATAAATGGACGAATAGCTAACATATACGAGTCAATTGCAATAGCACAGAGCTAGCAATGAAAAGACTAAACGAGGGAAAGAAAAAGAAAAAAATACAGAGAGAGGGAGAGAGGGACAAAGAAAGATAAAGACAGAAAGAGAAATAAAAAAGACAGAAAGAGAGAGAGAGAGAAAGAGAAAGAGAAAGAGAGAGAGAGAGAGAGAGAGAGAGAGAGAGAGAGAGAGATGCAAGTAGACATACTTATTAGATGATGGTGGTAGTAGAGAGCACAGGATGCGTATACTATTACTCCTTCAGAACCTCTACCTCCTCCCTCACCTCCTTCCTCCTCTACGACATCAAGGAAGCGAAACCACGAGAAAGCTAGAAGAGTCACTGTGCGCACGCAGACACGCGACCAGCCGCACGAGGTACGCGCGTGGGAACGTCATTACCCTGCTCGTGTGTTTTCCGTTAATTGCCATTATCGGTGGAACTTAGTTAGGGAGCTCTGCGTTCTTCGAACGAGAAGACCTTACCAAGAACCTCACCGAAGCGATGCAACGTCCACATTCTCTCTCCTTCTCTCTCCTTCTCTCTCTCTCTCTCTCTCTCTATCTCTCTCTATCTCTCTCTCTCTCTCTCTCTCTCTCTCTCTCTTTTGCACTCCCACTCTCTTTGACCGAACACTCGGTTGCGAGGGCCAAGCGAATGAAAACGAAAGAGAGAGAAAGAGACAGAGAGATAGAGAGATAAATAGATAGATAGATTGAGAGAGAGAGAGAGAGAGAGAGAGAACTTTCCCCTTCTCTCTTCCAACACAAGGTGAAAGGACGTTGTCAGTGTGTCATGGGCAACGACTGGACCTACGGTCAAGAAGGGTCGCTGCTACGTCTACGTAGCGGCGCCGTAATTGGTTTGGTTCAAACACCGCAAAGTGGATCGTTGCTTCGATCTATGCGTTTACTCTTATCGTGTTTAACTCACCCTCCAACACCTCTGCTTCAATCGATTTTGATTCGACCGTAACGAGCGTCGATCGATTCGGTCTACGTGTGTAATAAACGCCTTTTATACCTCTTGTTAGTCCTTTTCTTGCATCTTTTTTGATAGTCGCACTAGCATGTTATTATAAAGAAAGAAAGAAAAAGAAAGAGTTAGATAAATGGAGAGAGAGAGAGAGAGAGAGAGAGAGAGAGAGAGTATTACTAAAAATTATCAAAATAAAAAACTTGTTCTAAAGATGATAGGCTTATCTTAAAAACAAAAAAAAGATTCCTTCCTATTCGTGTTTTATTGCACGATTATGAAAAAAAAATTTTTAAACAACATAGGAACTTTTTTGGGCACCACCAGAATCCCTCCTCCGCGGAAAGGCATTTCTGGCCAAAGCAGAGAGGACGCCGGAAGGAGCGGCGCATCGCTGCCGCCGTCACCACTACCACCATCACCATCACCACCACACCACCTTCACCCTCGCACAACTCCACCGCCGACTCGACCTTCTTCATCACCACCTACCCCTCTTACCTCTTCTCCACCTTCTTCACCTTCTCCTTCTTCTTCTCCTCATCTTCCTACACCTCCCTCTCTTCCGGCTTCTCCTGCGAGCACAATGGAGCCCGAATCCATCTCGGACAACCTTACCCTCCCTGGCTTTACCCTCCTCCCCTCGCTCGTCTTTCTTCCTCTTTCACTAACAGCAGCAGCAGCAGCACCACCACTACTACCACCACCACTACCACTACTACTACCACTACCACCGCCACCATCACCACCACCACCACCTCCTTTGCCTTCTCTTTTTCTTCGTATCTCGGTGAAACAGCGCCGAGAAATAATTCCATTTTCTTGTGCGAGTACAATTTTGCTTTCAATTTATTTTCCTCCCTTTTTCCTTGCCCCATCCTTTCCTATCTCCATCCTTCTCTTCATTTCTTTCTCTCTTTTACTCACGGAGATTCTCGCAACAGCCCTGAATCGTTTCTTTTTCTTCCAAAGCTTCTCTCTCTCTTTTTCTCTCTTTCGCTTTCCTAATGACCCTAGCTTCCCTCGACCTTCTTCTTTTTCTTCTTCTTCTTCTTCTTATTCTTCTTCTTCTTTTCCTTTTTCTTCTTCTTCTTCTTCTTCTTTTTCTTTTTCTTTATTCTTCTTCTTCCTTCTCTTCTTATATTTCGTCTTCGCAATGTTCAACCGCTATCTAAGGAAGCCCTCTCCTCCTCTCCTTCCCCAACTCCACCTCGCGCTCTCTCAACGTCACCACCTCCCAGATCTCCAACCCATTCACTCCTTATCCCTATCCCTCTTCCATCCTTCTTACCTCTCTTAGCAACCGTCCAAATACTGTGTAATTATTAACATCGCCAGAGTCGTGGACTCCGTTAACAAACGTTTTATAACCATCTATATAAGAATCATGTATAGACTACACTGCAAGGTAATATATTATTGTTGATTTTTCATTTCTAGCGGAATAAAATTAACGAATGTAATACGTACGAAGTTATCTACATTTTTTAAACAAATCTTAGCAATATCCCGATGGGATATATAGCGAACAGAGTAAAAAAGGTATTCGAAACTCTGAAAATGTTAATAACGTTTTATTAATAAATTATACGATATAATGGAATAATAATAAACGTTAGATACGATAGGTGTCTTATTTAAATAAAGAAATATGAACAACGAATGAAACACAATATATTTGTTATTAAAATATACATCGTAATTTATCGAATAAAAATATCGATTAAAAATTTAACGATGTTACAGTTTTTTTTTTCGGATAAAAAAATCTCAATAGAACGGAGAAATGAACGAAGAAAATGCTGGGAAGGAGAAATGTAAAATCGATGACGAGCAGACGGTCGAGGAGATAAGTTAAAGGAAAGAAGAGGGAGAAAAACAGAGAAAAAGAGATAGAAAAAGAGAAAGAGAGAGAGAGAGAGAGAGAGAGAGAGAGAGAGAGAGAGAGAGAGTACGTTTTGTTTCTTGGCCGTGAGCAAAAATTTACTCGATGATAGTCCTCACCTCAATCTGCATTTTAATAATTCTCCATAGCAAGAGGGATGAACGAACGGACGGATGGACGTCGAGCAAAGAGAAGAATTTTGGAAGCTGTCGAGGGTAGAAAATAATTGCAATAGGGTGCAGAATGTACTTTACACCCTATTGAAACAGCGATCAGCGAATCGCTCGAATGTTTCGATGATCCTTCAAATGATGCTAGAATAATAATAATAATAATAATGACGAGGGTAACGATGATTGCGAACGTTATCGAAATTACATTGAATCTTGTCAAAATTACTTGTTAATTATATTCTTCCTATTAAAAGGAAACATTTATACGTCTAAAATAATAAAATTAATCGCCATTTCGTAGAAAGAAAAAGAGAAAAAAAAAAAAGAGAAAAATATTATCGATTTTTTATAGCAGCTTCATCATTTTTTCTACTCTTTCGTTTCTTTCATAGATGCGACTATAGCAACATCTAGCGGAGTAACTCGGAAACTTCTCGCTCTATTATATCGACAGGAATTATACCACCGTGGCATCTACAGTATGGCAGAAAAAACCACTTTATTTTTTCCTATCGACTGTGTACGATATTTTTTTTTATTTCTCAAATTTTTTTTTCCTTTCAACTACGATACAAATTATCTTCCAATCGAGCCATTCAAGTCGATTCGTTAGCATGTTGATAATATTTCGATCTCTTATCGCAATGAATTATGAGTAATTAACTAGAAAATGTACGAAAAAATGTTTTGAAAAGATCTTTTATGAAAAAAGATTATTTGTAAAATGGCACATTAAATTGACAAATTAGGAAAATATTGGCAATATTATAAAAAGAGACAAAAAGAAAGAAACATGTGATATACGCTAAGTCGAGAAAGGGAGAATCCTCGAAAATAAAGGGTGAGTTGAATTAAATTTGATGGGAACATTCGCAAGTTACCCTTCATCCGAGCATTATATGTTCAATTCGACGGAGGAGGAGATTTAGAGACCACTTAAAGACTCGTAATGTAGCGAAAAATTTCACGAGATTGTTCTTTACTGCCAGCTCGTATTTTTATCGATAATATAAAATGATGTACGTAAGACAATTTCGTTTATTATCAATTATATTTTAAGCTTAGCAATAAAGTTAAGATGTTTGAAAACATTCATCAATAAAAATTACAAATTTATATAGGTTACTATATAAATCATAGAAGATAAATGGAGAAAGAATGAAAATTCAAAGAATTGGAAGAACGTCAAAATTTGTTTCAAAGTTTAAATTTCATTCGATCTCATTAAACTTTGAACTTCGTTTATTTGTTTACTAAAAATATTAAAAAAATTTGTTTCATATAATTTATTATAATTTTTTTTAATGTAGTTCAATGTTTTTTCTTTGTTCTTCTTTTAAATAAATATAAACTTTCCATTTTGTAACAAGACAATGTTTTTTTTTTTTTTTATTATTTAATTCTACAAAAGCAAAATGAATATACTTTAATTAGATTTTTAATAAAGTGCATGATATTCTGGGTAAGTTAACACTTGCAATCGTAAGTAAGTATTTACGATCACGCTCGAATAAAGCAAATGGCCGATCATTTTTTCTACTGATACCGTCAACCATACTTCTAGCGTTCGTTGTACGCTTAAGGGACTACTAGGCCCCGCCTAGTTAGGGTTTTAATGAGCCCCGTATAGAAAGGCACCGAATAACTCTGAAGGGGGAATCTACTAGCACGTTTCAGATGATCATCTAGATGATTTTACTGTTTTATATTATCACCCTACTTCTATACAGGCGATTCAGGAGAAACAAATTTCCATGCGTTTAGTGAACTGAATAGAAATAAAAAAATTTCTTTATTTTCATTCATTTTATAGATATTACGTCTTTTTACATAATTTAATCATCTATAACCACATGCAACTATGAAGTCGCACGTTTATAAATATATCAGTCTTTTTCAAATATTTTAATTCTTTTTATCCTTACAAAATTAATTATTATTTCATGTTTGAAATAATTTTTATAATTTTAAGTATCAGTTATAATAATAAATATTAGTATAATTAATAAACAAATAACATAATTAATAATATATTAGAATAATAAATAAAGACAAATATCTGTAATAATAAAACTTTAACATTATTAAATCAGATTACAAAGGGTTAAATGGATATTATACAAGACAAGTGATAGACTTAATTTTTTTCAAATGTTTCACTGATCGTTATTATAATTATTAGCATAATTATTAAAAATTCTCTAATTAACTGTAATTAATGTTAGTCAAGACTCAAATTTTTTTTATTTAAATTACGGAGAAGGAATATTTAGAAATCTAATAGCTAGATATCTGCGTGTATGCGTACTTGCATGCGTGTAAGAAAGAGAGAGAGAGAGAGAGAGGGAAGATGGATAGAGAGAGGAATTCTGAGACACAAAGCATCGATAACCATGTTCTGCCCGGTCTAGTCCTCTTTGCAATTTGCCTGCCGTCGTAGATTGCACCTGCATGGTCTATTACCGTACAAGTTCGTCTGCTGGAGTAACCTAGCTTCAAACCTTGGTACCTCATCCTTCTCGTGATATGCAGGGCGTCCCTATTATAAGTTTCGAGCAAACTTTACTTATATGCTCGCGAATACCATCCGCATGCGCTCGCTTCCTCTCCTTCTTCTTCTCCATCATTTCCACTACCTCCTTCTCAACCTCCTCATCGTATCGTACCTTCTACCCTCTTCAATGCCACACTCTTTCTCTCTACTACCTGGCTTGCTTCGACATTCTACGACAACTACTACGACGACGACGATGTACTCGCGTCTCCGTCCTTCACAGAAGATCTACGTCTATGGATTATCTATTTTCGGACCAGAGATATTTACTGAAGCTCCTTCAGTCACATGGTCGTTAACCCATCCCAAGGAGCGACCCTTTCGCTCGAAGGAGAAAGCCCTTTTGATCCCTTTGAATTTCGGATTTCTTTGAATATTATCTGTGTCCGAGGTTACAAAGAATATAATTTCGTGGAGAGTCGTTGACATGGGCAAACCCGAAGACGGATTCGAGAAGAATATTGATCTATAGATACATAGATATTTATTCCTTGGCGATATTATATTTTTAAGATATATGAATATAGGAGGAATTAATGTATATAGATATAGATAGAGGAAGAATTTAAAAATTTTCAAACGTTCTCTTACTTTTTATTTTACTTTAATTATCACGCAGCACACTTTCCGTCGATTGTATTTGATCGTAATATTTCGAAATAACTTTTTAATAACGATCGATAAAGATATTTTCCACATTCTATGTACTCTGTATAAATATTCAATATTTCGTTAAATCCGATATAGGTCATAACGAAATATTCGAACAATTCGTAGAAAGTCGCCAATATATATATATATATATATATATATATATATATATATTCGATATTCGATATACTTCTTTGTTCAAAATTCCAATTAAAAAAAGAAGAAAAATTATTATAGGTATACCGTGGTATATTAACTTTCGGTCGATAGTTTGATACTAACATCGAGAACCAGTATACGTGAATTGAAGCACGATCACAAAGAAAAAAAAAAATTGCTAGTTTGGTCAAGTCCTCGGCATGAATACTAGGAACCAATTTGGCTCGATACCAAGGCATAGTGGACAGAGGGGTCAGGATACCTCGAGGCACTGGAGGTCGTCATAGGAAGGCACGTAGGTGATCGTGTAGAACTTCACCACAGGCGCCGTAACACTACGTAACGCGACACACATATATCTATGTAGAGAAAGAGAGAAGGAGAGAAACAGAGAGAGAGAGAGAGAGAGAAAGAGAAAGAGAGAGAAAGAGAGAGAGAGAGAGAGAGAGAAAGAAAGAGAGAGAGCAATCCGTCTCTCTAACTTTCATTCCCCAGCTCACCTTTGTCGAGGACAATCTTATGCATTCGTTCGCGGTGTAATGAGGCGTCGAATAATTTCTTATTAATGATCAACTGACCGCACGCGAAAGATTTAGTTGCATTGTTGAGTCGACACAGCACTGAGCTAATGACGTGACTAGAAAAAAGAGAACACCCTTGACCATTGGTCACTGGACCAAGGGTGAGATTTTATTTCTCTTCGGCCATCATAGATCTGGAGATCTTACTCTATTGAAAGAAAAAAAGAAAGAGAAAGAGAGCTGGCATTATTCATCATTTAACAATTGAATGTCTTCAACGGCCGCTGAATTTATCCAACGACAGACTTGGACTTTATTTATAATAATTACAGTCGAGAATTAAATGACATTCACGAATTAAATCATTTAGGAATTGAACGAGAGTATTATTAGAAAGAATTTTATCGATTAATTTTTAATATCTACATTGTATGAAGAAATTTATCAGTCATTTGAGTTTAACTGTATAAGTTACTGTACGTAGTTTGGAATTATCGTAGGAATATATTGTATTCGATTTTTCCGTGAATTTTTTTCATAGATCGTATTTTCCAATATTTACTTTTGTTATTTCCTTTGAATTGTGATAATGAAAGTATTTCTTATTTGTACGTCATCCACCATGGTAACTTCTACCGAACTTAATTAAAGTTTCTTAATGAATATCGATTACGTTTCACGCTGCTACCATCCGCGCGTTGTCTTGACAGCTCAATAGTCTACTTGATTTCTACCCTTTTTTATATTGAACTTTCTTTCTCCAATCGAAGAAAAATTTTCGCGTGTCGTTTTCGAAAGAAAATGATTCAGTTCGATACAAATAATAGAAAAAAATCGTGTTTTGAAAAAAGAAAACAATATTTCTACATGTTGTCAGATTCGAACGAAATGGTTGAGTTCGTATAAATAATGGGAAAGAATTGTGTTTGAAAAGAAGAGAAAAAGTAAAAAACAAAAAAGAGAAAATCTACGCGAGAGGTAGAAAAAGAAACAAGAAAAGAAATAAAAAAGAAAAAAGAAAAAGATAAGAAGGGGAGAGGGGTAGAGCGAGAGAGAGGGGGAGAGAGAGAGAGAGAGAAGAAACGAGAGACCGAAAAGAAACGGGGCGCATACGCGATAAATCCTTTTCGTTAGCGAGACATTTGAATCAAAAAGTAAATTTCATTCGGACATTGTCGGGCTTTCCATTGGAACGCCGCATCTGCCTGCAACGCCGTTGGACATTGTCCTGTCCCAGAAATATTTGAAAACTGGTCTAACTGGACGTCGTCGTCGCGGTACGAGGAAGTGGGAAGAACTGGTCGCAACTGTTTCGTATATCCGGTTGATCTTGTTTCGTGTCTTACCAGATGTACGTACTCGATGACAAAAACTATTTTTTTCCAGTTCGTATCGATATCGTCGATCTAAATAAATAAATCTTCAATCAAATATCTCAAATCTTTTATCATAGTGAATCGTATTCACATAAGGACGTATCGATTCGAATTAGTCTAATTTCATAAATTTATCTACAATATATATATATAGAAAATATAGTGAAATAGAAACAGATATGCTATAAAATAATAAATAAATAAATATTATATAAAAATGTATCTTGTATATGAAGTTTCAATTAGTTAATTGTTAAAATATGCTTTATTTATAAATATATTTATAAGTTAAAGAATAATCAAGAGTATGTAGACACGAAGATAAAAAAAATACATTATAGATAAATATAAAAATAAAAAATTCATCAAAATTTAACATTAAATATTTGCTAACATTGATAAGTACGATATTTCATGATTAATCTATAACATTTCTTATAGATATAAGTAAATAATGATCACGTATCAAATACAAGAGTGATCAAAATCCGTGATAGTATAAACGACCCGTTGCCACATGTTTTCCCACAGGGAGTACCGAAAATCTGGAAGGAAGGAAGGAAGGAAGGGGCAAGAACCTCTGTTAGGCCCTTCTTTAGGTCAGCAGGGCCCAGGATTGACCCAGAACAGGTTTCGCTCTCATCTTCTCCACACGTTTTTCCTTCTATCGATATCCGAGTCAGGTTGACCTCCACTCGGCTGTCCATCTTACTTGGCGCGTTATATTCCGTTCGAAACTGGTTTGCTTTCCCATATATTCAAGGGCTCACCGGTCACTTAAGGGGAGACAAGAGAGGAGTGGGGCACACCAGTTGACCATTACTTGAACACGCTCTCCTAGCCTCTGGTCAGTACGCAATTTTGTCTCGTGATCGACGCTTTCGGTCAACTTCGTTCCAAGAGTATCCGTATGGACTTTCAAACTCGGTAAGAAAAATCATTTTTTCAAGACGTTTGCATCGATAACATTTACGTTTACATTTATTTCTATGATATTATCTCAATTTTCTCCTGACTTCAATTACTCGAAATCCACTATTTGTGTGTATGTGTGAATGTGAGTGTGTGTATGTGTGTGTACGTATACACACGTTTATATTTATCGATTTCGACACACTAAAAATTTGATCTATTTGTAACTCTTTGATGTTCATAAAGATTAACGTACGGATTTATTTAGAAGACTAAATAGCTATTTGTATTAAAAGAAATACGTTAAAAAGATAGATCCTCGAAATAGTCCCACCCACCCACATGAAGCCTCCCATAAGTGTCATCCCCTTTTTATTTCGTTCCACTTCGTAAGTACGTACTTTGTACTATCCTGTAGGATCGTCAGGTTTTCCAAGTTCTCCCCCTTTTGGGGGCATCCACTCGAGGGCGGAGTCCCGGAGTAAAGCGGCCATACTGCCACCCCCGTCTTACCAGCTCTCTTCTCTATCCCCTCTGGCAAAATAAGGGATGAAAAACAGGACGAGAGCAACGCTGCTTCGCTCTCGCTCTCTCTCTCTCTCTCTCTCTCTCTTTCTCTCTCGCTCTCTTTCTCTCTCTCTCTCTCTCTCTCTCTCTCTCTCTCTCTCTCTCTCTCTCTCTCTCTTTCTCTGTATCTATCTATCTATCTATCTATCCATCTCTCTTTCTCTCGCTCTTTCTCTTTCAAGCCACCGCCTCGCTTACGAAACCTTCGTCAAGATTCCCCGCTTCTCTTCTTAGTTTATGGCTGCTGCCAACGTTCTACTAAAGCTTCTATGTTACTATATCGTTTGTATAAGAAAGAGAAAGAGAGAGAGAGAGAGAGAGAGAGAGAGAGAAAGAGAGGAGAGAAGACGTGTTACAAACGAAATCGTTGAAATTAATTTAACTATTTTTCGTAACGCTACGTCATCGTTTCTCTTATAAATGTCCCTCGTTTAATATACTATAAGAGTATCATCGTAGTTATGAATCCTTTAAGATCCCTTAGGAAAGGTTCTACGTTAAAATATCTAAACAGGATCTGCGGTTTATGGCAAACGTGACTTTGAAAATTCGAAAGTAAATAGAATATGTTCGGAAGGGATGATTAAATTAATCTCATTGATTTTTTTTCTTTTTTTTTTTTAAATTCTTCTTTTTCATATCTCTTAGAACGTGTATCGTTGCGTTCATTTTTTATGATTCGATAGAAATATGAAATAAAGAAAAATGTGTTTCGAATTTTCTGTTCTTTCTTGCACTCATCTTCGAATATCACTAGTTTGATTTCAAGGTTTATTTACGATCGTAGCTCATGTTTATATACGACAGGCATTGTCTTCAGCTAGCATTGTCTTTATAGTCATTACTCAAGATAGTCGGTGAGGATCTTTCGCAGAATGCGGATATATTTCTTTGATGCATATCTTCATCTTTCTTTCTCATTTACATTGTCTTTTACTATACATTATACATAATTAAATCTTTAGATAATCAATTAGATCATAATTAGATCTTAATATAACCAATTAGAAATTAATTATGTGAAAAGTTTTTTCTTTTTATGTAATTTACATAATAGAGTTCGAGCAACCGATTATAATATATCTTTATCTTATTTTTTTCTATATCAAATTTGACAAATAACGTTCATACGTTATATCCATGTGCTACGATATTACATTTTATTATAGATATATTTATATGTGTATAATATATAGGGTGAATTGCATTTAAATAGTATCGATTGATTCTTCAATTTAAATCACTCACATTAGTATATTGTACGATGAAAAATATAAATTTCTTTCGAGATTAATTCTACATTAAATCCTTAAAGATCATTCCTATCACTCATTCCTTCATCGCTAAAGAGGAATCATTAGGACTACTAAATTTTTCTTGCGATTATTCGAACCTATATTTTTGTTTACATGCATAATATTATATATAAAAACAAAAAACAAAAAAAAAAGAAAGTATTGTACAAAAAATCAAGGAACGTTAATACAGTAAAACAGTTTTACGAGTTTATACATTTACTAGCGCATTCTGGCAGGAATATCCACGTTCAGGAAGATATATCGATTTCTCGTTATCGTTTGCACCGAATTTATTGAGATATTGAACGCAGCTATGTAGGCATCTTCCTTAACCGAATCCTTAACGAATCTCTCTCTAACACAACTCCGCTCATTAAAATTTCTAATTATCTCGCAAGAAAGTAAGGATTTTTAGGATACGATGTTACGGCAATTGCATGGTTTACAGGGGGATCATACCCGTAGATTTCATCTCGTAGATTTCCCTCATCGTTTTCGAAAACAAAGATTAACGATTAATGTTGAACAGAATCCCCATTTCGGGCTTAAGAATCATACATGTAAAAAAATATCTCTTTTTTCTCTTATTTTTTTGACCTAACCATAAAGGGTAGCTTCGTATCTCATCGACAATGAAAAAAAAGTAAAAGAGAGAGAAAGAAAGAGAGAGAGAGAGAGAGAGAGAGAGAGAGAAAGACAGAAAGAGAGAAATTGAAAGAGAGAAGGATAGGGGATGAGGGTGAATGAGGGGGAGGAGGGGGTGGTGCGAGGGGTTTCCTAGTATTCCATCTCATTCTCCTCGCTTCTATCTCTCACTTCACAGACGATATTTCTCCGTTGGAAGCTTCTCGTAGAGTGAATGCTCCTTAATTTCCTTTGAGCCGTTTGCTTCAGAGTAAAATCCACCCTCTTCGCCGCTCTCCTCCTTCCCTTTACTCTCTTCTTCTTCTTCTCTTCCTCCTCCTCCTCCTCCTCCTCCATCACCACCTCCTCCTCATCCTTCTCATCCTCCTCCCTTCGAACTCCTCGACGGTCCCTCGTCTTGCCAACCTCGTAGTATAACCGTCCTCACCTCGACGTTGACTCTCTCTCTTTCTCTTTCTCTCTCTCTTTCTCTCTCTCTTTCTCTCTCTCTCCTCAAGTCTTTCTCTCTATATGCAGTCTATGTTAGTACGCTTCTCTTTCTCTTAAGCACTTCACTTCACGTTTCTGTCTCAACCTTATTCTGTAATTTCGTTTACAAATGAAAGGGCCGCGAGCTACGACTTTGTACACCGGAGTACGCATCCTCAAATGCTTCAGTCCGTGATTCCGTGCTATTTCTCCCACCCTCCCACTCTCCCACTCACCCTTTGCCACCCTGCCGAATCTCCTTCACCACCCCCTTAGCGTCAGGAAATACCTCGAAAAGGGACGGAGACACAGGCAGACTGGTACTCTCTTCCTTAGCTTTCGACTATGAATTTGAAACGATACTTCGGCAGTCTGATATAAAGTCGTTACGAAATTCTTTTTTTCGTTCTTTTTTTTCTTTATTTTATTTTTTTTTTTATTACTGTCTCTCTCTCTCTCCCTCTCTCTCTCTCTCTCTTTCTTTCTTTCTCTAATTTTTACAAATAAGCCCTTAAAAATGTCAATCAGCATACAGAAAAAGAAAAAAGATTGAAGTCATCGATAAAAACTAAGTTAACAGCTTTAAAATATATCCATCGAAATTTTATCTTTTGTCTATGTTGAAATTTATTCGATCTGTTTCAACTTTCGAAAGAATATCTTCGGTTATTTTTACATCGTTAGGTACGCAAAATTCTGAAAGAAAAAGCGAAAGATTTAAAATAAGCAATCCACATGTTAGAATCACCTAAACATTCGTCTTTTTGTCAAATCGTTGAAATTCGATTGAATTGTTTTTCATGTAATATATATATATATATATATATATATATATATATATATATATATATATCGATGCGATGCGAGTTAAAAAATGGAAGATCTTAAATTCAAAAGAAAAAAAAAAAAAATTGGAAAGAAAAGAAATAGAATTTTGCGGTCCTCGAGAGAAAACCTCGGCGAATTCGAGATACCCCGCACGTTCGGCGCGGTATTTTAATTCGCCGGGAATGTTGGCCGACCGCCAAACGTCCGCAGAGATTTCTTAATACCCGCCACAAATGCCTGGCGTCTGTGCCGTCGTCGTTCATTGGTAGAAATCGGAGAGAGGAAGTGAGGTTGTCGAGCGAAATAGAGAGTTGACGTTTGCCTTTCTACGGGGCAGACGGATGAGGTGGGTATTGGGGAAGGATGAAGGAGATGCGGAGGGTGTACAAACGAAGAGAAAGTGACCGAGATACCATATGTATATTCTGTGTTAGGAGTTCTCTTTATCGTAATTTATGATGTCCTTTTGTACAACGAGTTCTTATCTCTTTATCCACAATAACAAAAGATAAAATCTTGAATAATTTTTCGTTAAAGAAAATTTTTAAACTCTATATTTGTTTTCATAACTATAACGTTATTTAATAGTAATTATAGAATTGAAAACATTAATAGGGTTGAAATTTTGAATGCGAAGAGAGAGAGAGAGAGAGAGAGAGAGAGAGAGAGAGAGAGAGAGAGAAAGAGAGAGAGAGAGAAAGAGAGAGAGAGAGAGAGAGAGAGAGAGAGAGAGAGAGAGAGAGAGAGAGAGAGAGAGAGTAGACGACACAAGTTTATGGTATTATTCGTTAGGAAAATAGGGTCGAATTTCGTAAGGTCACGAGCACCACCCGAAATACTTATCGTTCTCTCTCACACACGCGTAGACATTCGAAGCATCCTCGGCCTTTCTCGAGGCGACCCCCTTATATTCCCTCAAAACTGTTCTCCTCTGAGCTTACTCCATTTCCCTCTCTTTCTCTTTCTCTCTTTCTCACTCTCCTCTCATTCTCTCTTTCTGTCTCTACGTTCATCTTTCTCGCCATCCTATCTCCTCTTCCTCTTCCTCTTCCTCTCTCACACTTTCTGTCGTCGCTGGCTTTTGTCTCGTGCGCGCATTGATTTCTGGGGCCAACTTCGCTTCGTTGCCAGCGTCGTTAAATTATAATCGCGAAACACCCGGCTGAAGTTGCAGACAAAGCCAACGGAGGACGAAGAGCTGGGCTGCCGTGACGATGGTGTTGGTGATGATGGTGGTGGTGGTGATGGTGCTGCTGCTGCTGTTACGGCAGATTTAGAATGGAGGAGGACTTGCGGGAACGATGGTTGAAATATAAGAGATACGATGGATGCCATGAGGGGTCGAACCAAAGAAGAGTACAAAAGTCGTTGATGCCTCGTTGATGTCCTAACGAGGAATTTAGGATGGCGTCGTCGTTATTTCCATGAAAGAATTTCTGAGAAAATTTCGCTTTTCTAAACAATTTCCTAAAACGAAAAAAAAAAGAGAGAAAAAGAGAGAAAAAAACTTGCCAATACTTTTTCGATGATTTTTAACGCATCAACGTTATAAATATCACTTAATAACGTGATAAACAACACTTTTCTCTCGTTTATCTCATTGTTTTTCCTTTTATTTATTTTTTTTTTTTTACTCCTCGTCATTGTTAACGCTTGACGAATAAAAATTTCAAAAGAATGAGTCGACATGGACGACCTTAGACATTTTCCTCCCCTAAGTACATAGGTACTCATATATACGTTCGCACGCGCATTCACTTCCACAGTTGGCCGCCAAAATCTCAGAACCACCCTTCGACACCCCTCTCCGACGTCCTAACCATCCACGAACGAGGAAAATACGTGGGTTGTGAGTCGAGAGCGAGAGCGAGACGAAGGAAAGCAAATGGGGTGAGTCGGCGGCCCGCTCTGCTGTTTGAGTTTGAAATTACGAAGCGAGAGGATTTATATGCCGGTGCCGCCTGTTCTTGCACGGTGTACTAGAAGTTTCATTTATTTAAGGCGTCTAATCGCGAAGGAGGAAAACTAGATGGAGGGAACGGCACCCTCGGAAAAGAGAATACGCGACCACCCTCTTTCTCCTCCTCTTCCTCTTCTACCTTCTTCTTCTTCTCCTTCTCCTTCTCTTCCTCCGTTTACTCTTTGCCTTCCGTCCTTCTTCCCTGCCTCTAACTGGTCCTAATCTAACGACCGTACGACTTCCACCGTCTTGCGAGTGCTTCGGAATACCGAAACTTAAGTACCCTCGTGCCTTACGCTCTTAGACTCTAGCGGACCTTACCATAATTCGACGTACATAGTTACTCCTCGATACTAACAGTGTTCCCTACCTACGGACTAAAATGTCCTGGATTAAGATCGCATTGCGCGTAATCGTCGACCGCTTTCTCATTTCTTGCATGATTACCTTCGAGTGGTAAGATGTATAGTAACCGGTGTCATTGTTCTCAGCATAAACTGAAATACATATGAAGGTGTATATATATTATATTATGTTCATAATATAATAATACATATATATATATGTAAAAAAAGACATGTTACCTCTTCCTCTTATTTATAATCTTACGGTATGTTCAATGTACCGGACTGAAATAGTTACGCAGCTAGTGGAATTGGATAGAAACGATGGACCAAAGTCCAAGATCGTAAAATACAAGTCCCAGTAAAAGGGCAAGTACAAAACAGGCCGAGATTCCGCGTAAGAGTTTCCGCGCTTTACCGTGCTCTTTCGACGACGGCATAAATTTGTGAAGGTCTCCTCTACGTAGGAGCACCTCGAAGCACCCCTTACACCAACCCCATCCCTTTCCACTGTTCTCCTTGCAGTAATTTCGAGCAGCCCCGCCTAATCTCGTCCTAAAATCTAATTCTGCCAACAATTTCTAAGCCGGTCCATTAAAATTCTAAGCACAGTCCTAGCAGAAGAGAGAGAGAGAGAGAAAAGGTTAAGGGAGAAAGAGGAGAATGTGGATGAGAAGGAAGCGAAGTAAGAGGAGAAGTTGGAGTAGGTGGAGAACTGGAGAAGAGAAGAGAAGAGAAGAGAAAGGGTGCGCGCGAGAAGAAGGAGGGAGGAAACTCATGGAACGGTGTGCCGGAGGGTAGTTGCGAGAGCTTCGTTGGTTTGGGGCTGGCTGAAACAATAAGAACGTTGCGGAGGTAGCGGCCCTAACCCTCGGCAGCCCCGCCATGCCGTAAGAACGCCGTAAAAGCTCGCCTCCGCGTGGTTTCATTGGCTGAGCCGGCGCGCAACGAGCGAGATATCGCGCAAATAGCGACTACGGAACGACGCTTGCGAGCGCGAGAAAGGCTGAGCGAGACGGACGCGGAGAAAAGCACCCATATGTAAGAGAGAGAAAGAAAGAGAGAGAGAGAGAGAGAGAGAGAGAGAGAGAACGTCTAACTGAAAGAGGGAGTCTCCGAAGAGGATAGAAAGAGAAAGAGAACATGCTGGAGACCGGCATATAAGCATTCACGATGCAGCCGCTGTAAAGGACGCTTTTCATTGAGCCGTCTTATTGTGCAACCCAGCTCGCGTCCTGAAGTTTCCTACGATGTTAGCGCAATCGTTTGTTACTTCATTCGTTCGATTCTCCGTTCGATCGGAGACTAGTTATTATTTTCATTTCGAAAATGTATCCTCTTTCAATGTATTAATTATTTCGTTTTATATAAAATTCGTCACTTATCCCGTTTCTTTGTCAAGGTTTAGAGAACTTTATTAACTCCTTGGATGATTAACTTCGGCCTGGTTTCCAGCTAAGCTTTGTAGCTGTTATAATCCCTGCTTAAATATGTTCCACGTCGATTAATTCTCGTGTAATCAGGATTCTTTCGGACTAGTCGTTAACGGTTTGCTAGTTTGATCGGGATCAACCTTGAAGGTTTCCAAGTTTTCGAGTGCTACGAACAGGTTGTCGTTGTAGGAACAAAGACGTGACCTCTAATAATTCAAGAGAGTAACGTATTAGAAAGGGATACATAGATAAATAGATAGATAGAGAGAAAGAGAGAGAGAGAGAGAGAGAGAGAAAGAAATTTTATTTTGAAAGTTTTCAGAAAACTATTTCTTAAGAAAAAGGCTGTCGAAGGTACTTGAAATGACGAAGATGTTGGGGTAGCGGGATGGAAGGTACTAGCTATGGGTGAATGGATGGATGGAGAGAGTGGGGGAGAGGCGGAAAAGGAGGACCTCCTTTGCGAAGCTACGGGGCAAATGCAGGTTTCAGGTTGCTTCACGTGCACAATTACCGGGCATAGGATGGGCGCGGGTGGGAATGAAATTTCGTCTTGTGCAGCGGGAGCAAGCAAAGTGTGCGCGCCCTCTCCATTCTGCACGGCCTGGGGAATTGAGTTTCGCCATGAGAGAGCGAGAACGCGAAATGAAAGAGAGAGAGAGAGAGAGAGAGAGGGAGAGAGAGAGAGAGAGAGAGAGAGAGAGAGAGAGAGAGAGAGAGAGAGAGAGTGAAAGGAGACTGGGTGGCTGTGTCGAAGAAGGAGCTGAAGCGGGAAGAGAAGATAGCGAACAAGGAGAGTAAGTGAGTGAGTGAGAGAGAGAGAGAGAGAGAGAGAGAGAGAGAGAGAGAGAGAAAAGGAATGAACGAAGGAGAAACGACGAAGGAAGACAAGGACAGAGAGGCCTCTGCTTCGCTGGTGTAACACTGTTATTGCCAATAATGGCACGACTATACGCATCCATGTCTCGCTGCTCGATCGAGAAATTGATTTAGGAAAAGAAAAGGATTTATGGACGTCCGCCTTGGTGTTTCTCGACCTTCCTTGCAACTTAGTATGCGCTTTACCCATATCAATGAGAAGAATCGCATTTATCCTTTTTTATTTATCGCACACGCTGTATTATAATTTTTCATGTCATTTTGAATTAAGCGTTGTTGAAACCTTATCCATTTTCATATCTTTTTCTTTTTAATTTTATTGGCGAAATAGTTAAGTACGTATATCGTATTTGAATTTAGAAAAGATTTAAAAAATTCTTCCTTTCGAGAATTTTCATCCTTGAAATATTACGCTAATAATTTTTAATTAACCATCTCGATATATAATAATAAAAAAGGATATTGACTTTCGAGCACGAAAAAAAAAGAAAAATAAGATAACACGATAGATTCCTATCTTCGAACATAAAGACTTATTTCATTCGAATTCGATGGAATAAATTTGATGAGAATGACAGGTCACGAAGAAGAGTACTATCGTTAGTCGTTTGCTTCGAGTTCGACGGCACCTAATCTACGTCTCGAAGTAAATCGAATGAACTCTCGAATTAAATACAGCTCTCTCTCTGTATTCCATGCACGACGAAAGGGGGTGCAAGAAGACGAGAAGAGAGCGCGAAGGTGGGAGTAGGTTGAGGCTGACTCCGGACGAGACGAGGCGAAGCAAGGTTCCTTGTATTTAATTACCAACTCTAAGTCTCCAACCGGGAATGAGGGAGCTCTCACCCGGACACTCCTCTTCTTCACCACCATCCAGAACCCTCCCTATCGTTCACCCCATGCCCACCTCATAACCACCCACCAACCCTCCCTCCCGCTCCCCCCTCATCACCACCACCACCCTTTACCTTCTTGTCCTCGCTTGCTTTTGTCTCGAGCGACCGGCTGGAAAGATGCATTGGCTTTCTCCGACATCTTCGTTTCTAAAATAATCTACCATACTGCTTTCAGGATACCTACATGTTATCTCGGTAACTTAATTATTCCTATCTTCCACTCCGTAAAGTTAAAAACTCCCAAACTAACTTTCTGACTAAATTTATCCGTGTCATACGGAACTGACGGAACGTAGAAAAAGCATTACGAAAACTTTACACCAACGCGGACTCATTACCGAATCAAGTTGTTCCCCGTGGTCTCTAGAAATTGTTTCATGCGTCCTCGATATTGCTAAAAATGTCGCAAAGCGAATGAAAAGGTCAAACAATTTTTGAACGGAAAAAAAGGAAAAATATATGTATATATCTCTCTAGTGACGAGGTTAATAGGCCGAAGGACAAATTAATCGCACCTTGATAATTTTTCGTTGGTAGCAAAGCTAAAGAGGAGCCTCGTTTGGTGAAGTCAAAATTAGACAGCGGCATGTCGAGTAACATCAAAGAGCTCTCGGAGGTAGCAAAGAAGGCTTCCTGCCCCTTTTCATCCCTTAAATCCTAGCCGAGCGGTATTTGCCGGGGCGACACGACCTGCCTAGCTTTCTCTCTTCTGTAAGAGCGGCAAAACGAAGAGAGAAGGAAGAAGCGCGAGCCAGAGAGGCCAACGAGAGGAGAAAGAGGAAGAGAAGGAGAAGAAGGATGAAGGGTGTGCAACTCTCTCTCTCTCTCTTTCTCTCTCTCTCTTTCTCTCTTTCTCTTTCTCTTTTCCACTAGCAAAAGCAGGCTCTTCAACTTGGTCCGCGGCAAGGTTCCCTCTCCAACAGCACTAACCATCACCTACAGCCACCCACTCGGCGTATACTCCTGGTCCTGGGTTAGCGCAAATATCGCCTTTCATATTCCTTCGAAGGAGCAGAAAATCGTTACGGAGCCTTTTGCGCGCGCGCTGCGAGAAACGGCAGCCTCGTCCGATTCACGCCGGCTGCCATCGGCCCGTCTCTTACCCGCAAACGCGATTTGGTCTTGCTAGGGGATCTTGGTGGGGGTGTAAGTAAGTAAAGTTTCTCCCTCTCTCCATCTTTCTCCCCTTCTCTGCGACGTACGAAGCGACCTCGCTCTTTCTCTCTTTTCGCCTTTCCCTTCCTTCCTCTTTCTCCCTCCCCACCTCTTTCCTTTTCTCTTACTCCCTCTTTCTCTCTCTCTCTCTCTCTCTTTCTCTCTCTCTCTCTCTCTCTGCTTTCGATCGTTCTCCGTGGCGACTCGTTCCCTCTCTTTCCACCTTCGAAATACGAAACGACGAGAAATGCGGCTTCTTCTCTCTTTCTCGCCCACGCCCCACCTTTCCTATGCTTTCCTCAAACTACTCCTCCCTTCAACCCTCGCACTCTTCCCCACACCCTCCACCATACTCGGAGACCCTTGATGGGGTTGCAGAACCGCCGGAGCCCGCTATTAACCCACCCTCTGCTTTTCTGCTCCTCTCGCTCGTCCGCAAGAGTACCACCCCTCCTATCCCCGTTCTCCCTCTCTTTCTCTCTTTCTCTCTTTCTCTTTTCTACCTTCCTTCCTCTTTGGCAGCTTTCCTCTCTCACTCTTTCTCTCACGGAGCAACGAAGCACACCCTTCTTCCTTCTTCCACCGCCTCCACTACGACGACTCGTCTAAGCGCGAACAAAGATGGCGGAAAACTAAACAACTAGACGAGGGCGCAAGGAACTCTCCCTCGCTCTTTTATCGCAACGTAATTGACTCCAACCTTGGTGGTGGGGCATCTCGTCTTTCCTCTCTCTCTTTCTCTCTCTCTCTCTCTTTCTTTCTCTCGCCCTCTATCTATCTATCCACCTTCCCATCCTATTTCTTCTCTCTCTCTCTCTCTCTCTCATTCCCTTTTGAGACTTCTTTTCTTCTTCGTATTTTTTGAATACAAAATGAACTTAAAGGAAAAATGATAAAAAAAAATACTACGACTACTTGTAATAATTTCTCATTAAAATAATGTTATTTATTTCAATAAATAATATTGCGATTTTAAAAGAATAAGAAACAATGTTAACGAAATAAGCTTGAAAGGGAGGAATTGTATACACGCAGTATATCAGTATGGATGTGGTGGATGAAGCGTTAGAAAGGAGAGAGATCGGCTCGGGCGAACGCTTGCTAAAGAGAAATAGAGAGAGAGAGAGAGAGAGAGAGAGAATGGTAGAAGTGAGGTTAGAAGCGCCCAGGAAATTTCTAGAAACTTTAGGTTTAGCAATTAACGTCAGAAATTAACGACGCCCGCCTGCCTGGAGCGCAAAGCGCCAGAGAAATTAGTCTCGGAAATTCTCGTAAAATTTCTCGTTCGCTCGCGGGCGCAACTCTCCTCTCCACTCCTCTACCCTTCTTCCTCCTTCTCCTTCTCTTCCTCCTCTTTCTCGACCCCCTCCCACCTCACCACCACCTCCACCCTCCCCCCGCGCATATATGGTGCACGAGATGGTAACATGGCGTCAGCAGTCGGGCCGAGCGGTAACTTTCCGGAAATTTTCATTAAGCCTGACAGTAATGACGTCATCAGTCAGTCGAGGCGACCTCATTTGAGGCCGGTTCCTTTTAAAACGCCTCCTTCGTTTGCCATTTCCAAATCGAAGAGAATCACCGATCAATTTCCTCTTAAATTCTTACTGGTACTCTTTATTTCATGAGAATCGATCGAAAATAATCGAAAATGATCAATATTAACGATGAGTTTTTTTTATATTCAATTTATCATATAATAACTTTGTTTAATGTATTTGTTATTTTTCAATTATACCCCCATTCGGTATTCCAAGATGTCCGTGATAGGAAGACCACAAAGTTTCGGTTGCACCTTACGATCTTTGAGATTAATTCCTCGAGGCAATGTATCCCGCGTACCGACTCGATACTCTGAATCGGTTGAACAACGAACCAAACGATAACGGCGCCGGATTGTATCGGATCGAAGCTAGAAAGGAAAATTCATGGGCCGCACGAAGGAATCGAATATCGTTGCATTTCGAAGGAAACGCGCCGCGTTTCTCCTTGGTTGGTAGGTAGGTAAGTTGGTAGGAAGGTAGGTAGCTAGCTAGGTAGGTACTTACCTACCTGGCTATGTATACAATATTCCCTAAGGGCGAATCGAAACGACAACGAAGGTTTGAAGGTGAAACGCGAAATGCTCTCACCTCCGAACTATCGAAATGGCTTTAAATGTGTGTGTAGAGAGCTCATCGTTATTGTTCACATACATAAATACATACATACATATATACATACATATATACGTACATACATAAATACATATATACATAGATACGTACATATATTACTCAGGTGTATCATTTCGATATATTGATATTACATACATCCTGTCCTTTTCAACGTTCGTTTATTTGTTTTAACAAGAAAGATGAATTTCTTCCTGAATGAAGACCAAGGAGAGATTATTACCTTGTAATTATCTTCAATGATTGGTAATAAAAAAGGAAAGCTCGAGGGTTATACCATCGGAGCGTATCGCTTCGTATAGAGTAGGTGGGAGCTCAGATAGCGGCCGATTCAAACGAGCAAGGAAGGACTACGTTGTATAGGGTTGCTTCTGAGGTACGGGGAGGAAGAAGAGGAGGACTTCGTAGGTTGTAAGTGGTAGCGATACCGACGGTAGTTCTCTCTCCTCTCGTTTCCTCGGCCCTTTCTCTCTCTCTCTCTCTCTCACTCCCTCTCACTCTCTCTCTCTCTCTTTCCCTCTCTCCCTCTCTCTTTCTCTACGGACGCCTCTCTTGCTGCAGGCTTCGAGGCAATATAACTCGAAAATGGTGGCTGGCTTGCGAGTGCCGTTATCATTTCTTAGCCCGGTATCAGCCCGCCCTCCCGGTTATTACTGCACCCCCGAGGCTACGCCATGGACTCTTAGATAAGCCACCCACCGCGAAGGTGTATTGTCTGTTTCACCTACCTTCACCTCCTCCTATACGCTTCGCTCGCTCCTTCGTACGAACGCGCAGCCACGCTTCTTCTCTCTCTCTCTCTCTCTCCCTCTCTCTATCTCTATCTCTCCTCCCTCTCTCTATCTCTATCTCTATCTCTCTCTCTTTCTCTCTCTCTCTCTCTCTCTTATTCTCGCTCTCTTACTTTATCTCTTCCTCTCCTTATAGCCCCAGCCACTTCCGACACTCGAGATGTATAGAATTGTTTGAGAATCGCCCGAAGCGCCGCGAGATTACTTGGGAAAACGGATATGTCGTTCGGTTTGGCACTTGGAAGAATGGAAACGGTATGCACTACTCGAGACACGGTATGCTCTTCGATAAATGTAAAATTCAACGTACTCGAGCATCATTCTCTTTCATTTGTACGTTTCTCAAGTCCAGAGATGTTCCGTTCCATCCGATTTGAACTCAATCCAAAAATGCACCAGCATCATCGATATTTTCAATGATTCGATAATGTACCGTTTCTTATAGTAAACTGTAAAGAACGAAAATAGATTCGTAATATGATTTTTGTTAATTAATTATTAACGATAAAAGTCAATGAGAAAATAAAGGAAACGCGTGAACCAACGAGATAAGCCACATATGTCTGTCTTTTTTTGAATCATAATATGACGATCTCTCGAAATACGTGATATCGTGGGGTAGGAGAAGATCAAGGATGCGAGGGATGAACCTATCCCCGAGGCAAATTCGGATGGACAAAGCCGCAACGTGACCGATCTCGTCTGTGTTGAACTGCGGTTTGAACGAATGTTTTGCATTTTACTCCTGCCAGCTAATTTATGTGGGAGAAATGCCACCCTCGTTTCACACTCTCTTGCCTGACTGGTCGACCGTTTTATTTTCACTTAGACCTACCAAGGAGATTCTCAAATCCGCTTTACCGGAAACTGACTCCGTTGGAGGATCCCTTCGTACTTTTCCCTTTTTCTCTTTCTCTCTTTCTCTCTCTCTCTCTCTCTCTCTCTCTCTCTCTCTCTCGCTATACTGAAGCGGATCTCAATATCCAGGAAGTTTCCTAAATACGAGTAGATAAAAGATACGTTCTATATTGAAAGAAATATTTTTTTTTTCTTTTATCCACACATTTGATATATTTAATTTTAACCGTCGTCAACGTTATCTCAAAAATTTCATTAAATATCCGTCACGTATCACTGTCATTTTATTTGATAACGATAAAACGAGAAAAACGAATTATTTCGTCGAATGTGACCCCTGACAAAATTATATTCCAAAATTAACATGAAAATTTCTACGGTCAAATATCTATCGAATATTAAATAAAACGATTCGATAACAAATTAACTATATCCTTTTCGTAAACGATATAATTAAGAAGAGTGTCAGGTTGGTATTCGTAGTAAACGTCGGATTTACAGGGATGTAGAATTAATATGAGATTCACTGGTCGCCATACGAGCTCGAGGCAAAAGAGAGAAAGATAGCAGAGAAAGGATAGGATGAGAAAAAGAGGAAAGAAAAGGAAGAGAAAAGGGAAAGAGCGAGAGAGAGGTGGAAGGAGAAAGGGGTATATTTAGCACAAAAAGCCTCTAATTTCCAACGAGGGTGTAAAAACGGGGTTGGCACTCGGGTAGGTATACGCGGGCCGTTTGTTGGGTCTATAAAACGCCGCTTAGCTTTTTTACCTCCTACCTCTGGCCACCGAAAGGGGTGGTTTTAACCCCGTTAAGCTGTTTCCCGTCTTTTCCCGCGTTCCTTTTTTCCGCGGCTGCTAAATTGAGCGCAGTTCTCTCACCCTTCCTGTGGCCGCTTGCACACGATTCTTCTTTTTTTCCTTCTCCACGTTCTCTTTGCTCCTGCTCATCCTCGCTTTTTCCTTTTTGCTTGGGCACTCGACCACCCAGGACTTTTTTCTCTCAGATCCGTCCTTCCATCCACAAAGACCGAACCGAAGCAATTACATGTTCTTTTTCTTTTTTCTTTGCTTTTCTTTTTCTTTTTTCTTTGACTATATATCCAGTGATATTCCACAGGTGTTACGGAGAACCTTTTGTAAATTATTAAATGACGCTAATTAGATATATCTCGCGTATTTACTTGTTTCTTCTGATATTTCTTGAATCATTAAGTTTGCCTACAAATTATAATATATGCATATATACAGATATATATATATATTTTTTTTTCTCTCATTATCCTTTTTCCATACGGATTATAACTAGAATATTATTTTATATGACGAAAGTTAAAAGAAAAATTTTCACCATCAAAGCTACGTTAAGCAAAAGAGATATATTGTAGTTCTCAAGTCGTCCTGGAACCTCTCGGCATCGAACCTGTCCAGCACGAATATCACATACGTATGTACATACAAACATACATATATACATACATACATACATACATACATACATACATACATACATACATACATACATACATACATATATACATACATACGTACATATATACGTACATACATACATACGTACATACATACATACGTACATACATACATGTATACATACATACGTACATACATATATACACCAAGTGAGCAAATGGGTGGGGGATCGGTTCGAATCTGTCCCTAACGTAGTTTCCAGTTGAAACGCAGATCTGGTGTTGCCCTAACTCGGCCGGGAAACTCAGAAATCTAATGCCAGGAAGGACACACGGGCCGCGCCAGCTCGCCGTTAACTTTTAATGCACGGGATTAGTGCCGCGGGTGCACGCGGCTCTCTACCCAAACTTTGCGCTAATTTGTTCGTCTATTAATCCCGTACTTGCCATCCCTTCTATAGAAACTAAAAGAAGCCATACTTTGGATACCAAAGGAAACGAACCCGTGTCATTGGACACATCACCGATTGCATTAAGTTACGTTATTTGATAAAACAATAAAATTTATAAACATGGTTAATATGTGAATACTTTTAATACAAATCATAAGACTTTAGATCGAGAAATTGAAAAGTAATTGCAATTTAATATTTGTTTAACCAAACAAAATCAAAAAGAATTTATAATCGAGTAAATAAGTAAATTAAGTCATTTATTGTGTTCTATGAACGCATTATGTTAATGGTATTGTACGTTACCTGATGTAAAGCTTGGTATTAGGATTGAAAATAGCAAATCAGTAAAGAAAGAGAGAGAGAGAGAGAGAGAAAGGGAGAGAAAGAGAAAGAGAGAGAGAGAGAGAGAAAGAGAGAGAGAGAGAGTGAGAGAGGGTAAGAAACTACCCTCGACATTAATCAACCGTCATCTTTGCCAGAAAGCAAGGCAACCTCCATCATTTTCCCCTCCTGTTTTTTCTATTTTCCCCCCGCGAGAAGTTTAATGACTTAGCGCTTAGTGTGTCTTAGGTAAAATTTTAAATATGCTTGAGAAATATGCCGATCGTTTCTGACAATGTAACAACGAATATTACTTTTCGATAAATTTGATTTTTTTATCGAATCATAATTTTGAATCTTAGAAAAATTCATTTAGATAATTTAAGATAAAGTAAATGACGTTTTATTTTAAGATCATTATTTGCTTGAAATTCCAGAAGAGAACCGGACTAAGGGATGCGAAAGAAGGATTGAATCGACGTTGAAATTTGCGTACTGCTTCGAAGCAGTTTTGAAGACGACGTAAGGGGATGAAACGAAGAGATAATGATGGAAAGTTGGAGAGTAGAGAGGCAGAGGGAGGTACAGAGAGAAGAAGAAGAAATAGGAGTAGAAGGAGGAAAAGGAGGAGGTGGAGAAGGAGGAATTAAGGATGTCTTGAATAATGACTCGGTAGGGAGGGGTGGGTGTTGAGGTAAATCGGGGGATGGGGTTTACCAGTCGGGTGCGCCATCTTGCCTCGGCTCTCTACTTATAATTATTGATGTGGCCCGAACTTTATATAAACTCGAAACTCGTCTCCCTCGCACCGTCGGTTCGCCACCATCTCAACCCCCGGTATCGGAGCTCTGGGGTGGCGGCAGAAAGAGAGGAGAGAGAAGGCGGTGGTGGCGGTGGCGGTGGCGGCGGTGGTGGCGGCGGCGGCGGCAGCCTGGAACCATCTCCACGAGAGAGCGAGCAGAAGCAACCCCCGGAGCCCCGGCCGTCCCCGTCCACCCCTCGCGGCTCTCCAACCAGGCGGCAGGAGGAAATTGTTGGAGTTTTCAAAGTCTGACGTGCAGGATATTATGAGCGAGGGTATGGCGTCGTCGAGAAGGTGGAGGAGAGAAAGAGAAAGAGAGGAAGAGGGAAAGAGAAAGTAAGAGAGAGCGAGAGCAAGAGAGAGAGAGAGAGAGAGAGAGAGAGAGAAAGAGAAATAGAGAGAGAGAGAGAGAGAGAGAGAGAGAAAGTGCTGGAGCAGCAGCAGTAGTGGTAGTAACCGAGGGTGGTCGTGAGGCGGCTTGGGGGTGGTTGAAAGGGTGGCAGAGCGCCGGGGTACTACCCAGGCAAAACTACCCGCCTCGGTTCACTCTTCTGCCTCCAGCCCACCCACCAACCCATTCGTCTAGCTTAAACTATATTCCAACCTAACCTCCACGTAGGTACCTTCTCTCCTTCCACGACCCTACCTACTATCTGACAACCGGGCAATACTTGCTCGAAGGCGATGTGCTCCCTCCTGTTCCTCCTTCTCCTACTCATCCTCATCCTCCTTTTCCTTCTCCTTCTCCACCTTTTCCACCTCTTTCACCTCCCACAAACGCTTATATCTAGTCAAGTACACATATACGAGCATCTGCACTAGCGAATATTTCTCTTTTCCTCTTTATATACTTTTCTCTTTTAGAATCTCGCAATCCTCATTTTCACCATTGCTCCTTTTCTACTTTCGCCCAACTTGTCCAAAGAGATGCACGAGGATAATCCTACCTAAGCGCACTATGATTCAAAACAATCCTCGCAATAATGCAAAGATGCGTTCCAACTACGATGTATTTCCTTAGCCCGCTCTCTCTCTCTCTCTCTCTCTCTTTCTCTCTCTCTCTTTCTCTCTCTCTCTCTCTCTCTCTCTCTCTCTTTCTTTCTCTCTCTCTCTCTCTCTCTCTCTCTCTCTCTCTCTCTCTCTTTCTCTTTCTCTTCCTCTTTCTTTCTCGTACATATGTAATGTCTCAATTTGTCGAGCACCGAAAAACGTTTCATTATTTTTACATTTTACTTTTTTCTTCTTACTTCTACAACACGATAATTCGCTTATCTCTGGGGAAACTCCGTTAAATCGCTCGTTACTATTCCAACATCATCGTGCTTTGCATGTGGAATTATAGTAAAAAGGTCTTTCTCCATCTCCCCCCACCCCTCTCTCTCTCCCCCCCTCTTTTCATAGTTTTTGGCGTTCTTCTCATCGCAACGGGAGTCGACGTGTCTCACGAAACGTGGAATATAACCAGAACACTTGCACGAGTATATTGTAAGGGAAGGCGGTGGGTGAGTGCATATATATCTATGTAGTGTCTACAGGGGGCAGAAGTATAAGCTTTCCTCTCGCAAATGAGGTAATATATATACAAAAGCTAATACGACCGAAAGTTGCCAACTTGGATGAGTCTCTCCTCCGCTAGCAAACCCCACCGTGCATCTCGTAGTACACCTATTCCAGGAGGTTGTGCTCCTCCACAAGCGAGGACCACCTCCACTAAATATTTTAAAGGATCGTACGAGAATCCGTGCTGCGACTCGTTAACCGTTACGAAGAAATTCTTCTTAAATAGAATTATTTCTTCCTTTTTCTAAACTTACTTTAATTTCTTTTTTGGTTCGATACAGTTTTACTTCATATAATAGAAACATGTTTATTATTCTCAACCTTTTTTTTTTTTGATGATACGTAGAACAGACTTATGAACAAAATATCTATATTAAGTACGTTTAAAACATGAACTATACGTTTTATACGATATTTAAAAGTTACTTGAGCAAATTTAATTTTTTATTTTATTTGATCCCACAATCTTATTTTGCTTCAAATAATTTAATTTAAAACCGTTCATTCATTCCTTTACTTGAGCTTATACAATTTGATATTGAAATTTTATTTCTTAGTTTTACTTATTTTTCTTTTTTTTTCAAAAACATAAAAATAATCTACGAGAAAATATTAACCACCTCATTGATGGTTCTTGTGGATTCTTACAATTTAGGATATAATATATATAATCGAATCGTACGAAACAAACATGGACGATATATTGTAGCTGAGTTAATCTTACCTTTCGGATTTGAATCAGAGGTTTCTACAACACCGGTGGTAACTCAGCGGTAAGATCAAAGTGAATTAAATCGCGAGGGATAGAGAATGAAAGAGAGAGAGAAAGAAAGAGAGAGAGAGAGAGAGAGAGAGAGATAGAGAAAGACAGAGGACCAGTTGCCTAACTCCATTTACACCCCTCAGACAATTGGCTTGGTCAAAAATTTCGGCTTAAACGAGTGAATCGAGTGGAATGCGAATAGCGGGCCAATTGAAATTACCTTACCAAGTCATTCGAAATACTCGATAGGTACCGGCAGGACGGGAAACAGAAATGTTTCACATGGAGAAATCTACATTTCGAAACTGCGGAGAATGGTTGCAATAAAAGCGATGGGACAGGTTGTATTTTATCAGATACGTTAACAGCTCTGTAAATCAGACCTTCAAGCCGTTTCTAACGCTCAGCATTGTCTTAGACAATTTAAAACCAAAAAAAACCTGTCTTAATATTATGTGACTATTATAAGATCAATTGAGATTGTATTAATCATTGACCGGTTTCTTCCTTCGATATAATTACAATTAAAATAATCATTCCCTCTTTAAAAGCACGGACTGAGTATAACTGAGTCAGTAAAATTTTAACGTAAAATATTTCTTTTCATTGAAACTATAAAGAAATAAAGTCCAAATGATGAGACCAATCATGAATCAATAATTAAGGGAAGATCTCTCAACAGAAATAATCATCAGCATGATCTACACTCAGAATCATTTTCGGATCTGGATCAGATCTA
>NC_062195.1:7862100-7924600 GCF_912470025.1 Vespa velutina
GGGAAATTGAAAAACTTTCGCGGCGAATTCAAAGCTGCTTTTAATAATGCCAGTTGTTCTACCTACGAAGGGGACAATGAATGGTAAACGTGTGTCCTACTCCTCGTACGAGGAGTTTCAGTCGTTCTTGTTCTTTTTTCTTTTTTTCCCATTCATCCCCCCTCCTACCACCCGTCCACTTGCTCGTCCTCAACTGAGGCTGGCTTATTTAGCGCTTATTTAATGCACTTCATTAAAGTATCCTTCAATAGAGATTTCAATCGAGTACACGTCGTACGAGAAGACACGTTTACCTCGAAATGGGATATCGAAATAATTAGGAATTAACGTTTTCCCCGTCCCCTTCCCTTCCCACCTCATCTCCGTTAATTCAAGCAGCTCGCAAAGTTTCAAACAGGTTTTTGTCTGTGGGATCGTCCAGTGGCTCGTAGTAACGTTTTACGAAATCGTATTACGTTATGCTAGTTAAGTTAAAACGTAAAGGGGTTGGTGTACGAAATCGCGAGAAGTTGTAAGGGGTCGGGGTGGCGGGGGAGGGAGAGGGGATGCGTGGGAGGGGTGGCGATCGATAAGAAGGCCTCGTAAGCAAGTAAGAGAGATTCGCGGGGATTTCGCGCGCGCGAGTAGGAACACTGGAACGTAGGAATATATACGTGGACGAAGTATAAGGGTACGTAGCCGCAGGCAACCCTTAGGAACGTAATTAATATTTATCCCACCCCCAACGATGGTGTGCGACCTGACTTCCCCACCTGACCTACCCATCTCCTCCATCACCTCTCTTCCACCTTCTCCTCTTCCTCCTCTTTCCTCCACTTCCTTCGCCTGGCAACCCCTCGAAAATCCCAGCACGCTCCTTGTAAAATCTAATATCTGAGGAAGCGCCGGCGTGCTCAGCTGCCTCGGAGTTCGAGTTTCCAGCCTCCACCTCCACCTCATCTTCCTCTTCCTCGCTCTTCGTTCCTCTTTTCTCTAGGTATAGCTTTACCCCTTCTCCAACCCTCTCTTTCCGCATAGAGCAGCAACGATGGTAACTGGCAAGACGAGAGACCGGAGTGCAACGGGGAAAGGCGGAAGAAAGCGGAGAAGGAAGATGGATAAATGGATAAAATAAAGATGGAGAGAGACGAGATGAAAGAGAGAGAGAGAGAGACTCGTCATGAGAGAGTGGAAAATCGTAGGACGAGAGGCAGAGAAAGAAAGAGAGAGAGAGTGTGAGAGAGAGGAAAAGGAGGAGGAGGAGGGAGGACGAGCCCTGTTTTCCCGGGTGTTCCTCGAGGGGCGGCGTCAAGACGCTCCGAGTTCGACCAATCGTAGAACGGCTTGATGCTTTTGCGTTGCCACTATTCGCTGCCCAACTCGCCGGCTTTCTTAGAGACCCGCCGCACATCGCGACGCGGAAAAATCCGAGGTGGACGGGAAAAAGAGCAACGAGGAGAGTACGCTCGCGAGCGGCCATTGGCCCGAACGCTCGAACGCTTTTCTTCGCCTTTCGGGAACCTTTAAGGGGGCCAATGGCATGTCGCGAGTGCGAAAGGCGAACCACTGATCGATAAATTACTCTCCGTCTCTCGAAACTCACCCTATCTTTACTCACAGTGTGATACCTATATGATCTCGTATTTATAAAATTTTCTTTCCTATTTCTTTTCTTTCGGTGAGCGCGAACCTTTAGTCCTATAAGTCGTTCGAATTCCTTTAGATTTATTATTAGGAGAAAATATTGATTACTTTCGACGTTTCGTTTTTTCATTCGAATATATATATTTGTCATTGTTATATTTATAAAATCGTAATAAGAAATATAATTGAATTGGTTAACTAGATCTTAAGAAAAAAAGAAAGAAAAATAAATAATTGTCATAAAAATTTATACTAACGTAGATTATTATAATTTTCATCTTAATATAGACGTAGAGACACATAGTTACTCATCCGTGATTAAGTTTTTCTCGAAAGCGCCTATAATCCATGCAGAGCGTACATAATGCGATGACAAGATTTCAGGTACCCTCTAACTGCAGGGGAATCTGCGAGGCTTCAAACTCGGTAACGACGCAACTAACTAAATTTCCATCGTCTGGTAACTCCTCATAATCGTGTAGACCGAACAAGAAATCGATCAAAGATTCTTCACGTTGCATCGACTTCGAGCACTATCCATCAACGCCATAACGTCCTTAACTACCTCCTCGAGTTTCCTCCTGTAGCTTCTTTCGATAGTTACCGACAACCTTTGACCCTTTCCCTTGTTGCTAACTAACGACGATTTTACATCGTTCACGTTTCAATGCAATGATGTTAAAATATTTCAATAATTCAATTTTACTCGAATCTTCTGTGCGAGATCTATGAAAAGAAATAGAGTAATTATTGAAATTAATGATGCAAGTAATTATTGAAATTATTGACGATCAACAGTCTTGTCGTTTAAATCCTTTAAATCAAAAAAATTGTAACAATAAAATATACCACTCTCGTCAATTTTAATCCTAACGAAATAATTTTAATAATAAAATAAACGTTAGATCTTTTATCGCTTCCCAGCTTAATATCCCAGAATAAAAAATATACCTATATATACCTATTTGTACAATTAATCAAGATTAAATTTTCTACTTTCCTTAATATTCCGTCAAAAGGATACGGTTGATAGTTCAAAGATAGCTATGAAGCAAGATAGCAAGAACGTAGAATGTCGCAGTTCGTCGAGCAACGTACCGTCATCCGCTAGGAGTTGGTTCTTTCAAGCGAAGATGATCGCAAGAGGCGGATAGGAGGAAAGGAAAGGAAACGGGTAGCGGAGAGGGGTGTTGGTGGTTGCTTTCGAGGCACATTAACGTCAATTTCCATCTAGGTTCTCGAGAACTTACTTCCAGTTCCAAGTTCGTTGCAGTCTAGTCCCGATGTCTGCAGGTAGAACCAAGAAGAGGAGATGTAGAAGCAAGAAGATGGACTGGAGGAAACGGAGAAGGAGAGCTGAGTTTCAGAGATGCTGAGATAGATAGATAGATAGAAATAGAGAGAGAGAGAGAGAGAGAGAAAGAGGTGGTAGGTAAGACACGAGTCTCGACTAGCTCTTCTCTCGCATTATTAATGTTACGAGACATGTGAATGCGCGATGGGGAAACGTTGGAACGAAGCTACGAGGGTGGAGCGTGGATAAGGTGGATTTAGGAATAGAGAGAGATAGAGAGAGAGAAAGAGAGAGAGAGAGAGAGAGAGAGAGAGAGAGGAGGAGGAGAGGGAGGAAGAGTTCTGAGAGAAGCAACCGTACCACAACGATGTTGCACGACGACGACGTTGCTACTACTGCCTTTAACCCTACTGCTGGTCCTGTAGTCTTCGCTAATTGTCTCGGAGACGTTTCCTGACGCCTCCACGTTGACAACCACCGTCGTGAAACTGCGGATTTCCAAGCCCCGCGAGGCAGCCGCACTTCTCCTAACTGAAAAATCCGATTTGGCGAGTTACCTGGGATTAATTACGGTAATCAAAGTTCGTTGTGTTACACGCGGTCTATATATACATATATATATATATATATATATATATATATATATATATATATGCTTGTTGTGTTGTTACTACATACGGGCAAACGAAGCTCAAACTTCCGTAATGTTCGAATGGGATTTTGTCTAGCCTCGAACTCGCCACTGACAGTTCGTTCTTGGTAGATATGTAGGTATGTTGGCCACCGTGAACAACAAACATCGACGTTGTAAAAAATTTATTTTTTAATGTCCCATTCTCAAGTGATTTTGATTCAGCGTCATTCTGATCTGACTAGTTCTAGACATGCAAGAGACTAAGAAGAAAGAAAGAAATAATATACAAGAAAATAATAAGGAGACCAGTTTTTCTACTTGAACTCGAAGGACTCGTTTCCATAAAGCCTTTTTCAACGATACCCACGGTGTGACTGTTTCTCCTTCTCCTTGCTATCGCTCGTTATATGCCGGTTTTAAGGGTCTCTGATATTGCTTGACCACTGGTCAGCGGTGGGAAAGTGTTACCTCTTCTCCTAGAAATTCCTTCGATGTTGCCATTACAATCGAACTAGTTTAACAACGTCTGGACATGTGTATAACTGTCGTTCTTTTCAAGTTATGCTTTCGGCTTTTTATCTTGCATTTTTTTTACAGTGTATAACAAACTAATGATGAATGTAATGATATTTCTTAAAATATATTTTTTGAATATTTCTTTGATAGTGAGTATTTTTATATTAAAACAAAAAAAAAAAGAAAGAAAAAAAAGAAATAAGAATAATTTCGAAGAGAAAATAATTTAATTCCAATTTTCTCACATACTGAAGAAATATATCTTAGAGGAAGAAAAAATATTTCAATTTTAATGAACCCTCGTTTTTATTCCATCAAATAAGATTAACTTTAATTAAAAACATTAATATCTGTCTGAATCATTTCTTAATCTTGATATTTTTTGTCTAGATGCAACTATTTAACATTACAAACGTACTAAATTCTTTCTCACGATATCATGTACATTGAGACACGTCCGGAGGGAACGTGAGAAATCAAGTTCTCGTTTATAAAATGTTTAAATCAAATGCAAGTATCTACTTATACATGAAAAGAAGATTGCTACGTAGCTATCTCGATATACTTGTTTCGATCGAAAAGGACCCTCCTAGTCGATGGAGGGACTTGTGGAGGTGAGGAGAGGAAACGAACAGGTTTCCCTTGAGTACAGTCGTCCTTCGTAGCGGAGGTCCTGTCGCGAGTTCTCGCAGGATATCGTCGTTGGGTCTCTGACAATAAAGTATAAGTATATATAGCTAGTTAACTACACGTTTACTCGTCGTACCAAACAAAAAGACGAGTTCTCAAACCGTTCGTCTCTTATTTGCTAAGTTTTGGCGATTCTCCTTTCGTTTTTTCTCAAGGGCATCCATGAGACAGACAGACATCCTCTTTCTTATTCTTGAAAGGAAAGAAAAGAATATAAAAGACCGACCTGACCTCGACAACCATAAAAAAGAATATATTCTTTACTTCGTTCTTGTAAAACAAAAATACATTGAACCTCGAACCACAGGAAGTCATAGCAAATTTACATGGATTTCCATAATTTGCGTAATCCAAACGGTTCGTTTAACTTTGACCGTGTTAAAACGAATTTTTATCAGAGCAGAACTTCATTGTTGGATTAATCGTTTTTAATAATAATCACTATTTAATAACTTTTAATTGATCATCGATTTTAAATAACAATTAAGATTCTTATAATTTCTTTATTAAATTTTATTTCTTCGATTGCTATTTTTTAGTTTTTATTTTTTATTTTTTATTTTCTTTTTTTTTTCAGATATAATTCGTCTCATGCAAATACATCATAATCGGTGAAACGATTATTTTTCTTTCGTTCTTACAAACGGGAGACAACACAGTATGTCTGTGTATTAAGCGCAATAATAAAGATACTTTATAATACGTCACCGAATTCGTTGTAATATTATCGACGAAGGAAATCTTCCTCTAGAATTTACGTTGCTTCGCCATATGGTAGAAGTTATATAAGGACGAATATATTCCTCGGTGTAGTAATGAAAGTTTCCGTCTGAACAGCCACGGCTCCTGGGATTCAACATCACGACTAGACCCCCCCGGTCTTCCCTCACCCTCTATACCTTCCTAGACAAACGGCAACGGCTTAAAAGCAGCATCTGGAAAGTTTTGTCCAGGAAAAGGGATCTCTAGGTGTCGTATATGGTTCGAAATCTTATTGAAATAATAAAAAGTTGGGGTACTTTGATCGGAAATCATAATTTTATTAATAATATGTCGAATAAATTGAAAAATATCGATTGTATGTGATAGTAAGGACAACCGGAAAGATTTTTTCGCAAGTCATCGAGAGAACGGGGACCGCTCGTCTCCTTTCCTGGTATGCTAATAAAACGGATCTTATGTGGCGAAGACGCCATTTTGAATAATGTCGACCAATCGCAAGCAGTGGCTGGGCGTCTTGGCGGGGGGTGGAAAGAAGAAGGGTGAGAGGCTAGGGAAGAAGGGTGCGAGAGAGCGTGCACCGCATCGACGTTGCCAGCGCCAACACAAACTACACTTATGTATATTATGCCGTTCCGTGAAGCCACCCTCGACAACTCGCGTACCCCTTACCCCCCCGTAACCACCCCTCGTGCCACCATGCCGTACCCTGTTCTCCGAAGCTACCACTTGCTGGGGTGGTAATATTATCGCTCCTTCGTCTCAAACTTCCACCCTTCGTAACAACGGCTTTCCAGCCTCTTCCATTGACTAGACTTAGAGAAACGACGAAGATCAAATGTATTTATCACAAAGAACATTCACCCTAGGACCGTATTTTCCATTAATGTGATATATTTCCACCGTGAAAACGAAGAATACGATAAGATAGAATATCTGTAATCAAAGACATGACTACGACCTGAACGAATGTTAATAAGTTCTCTAATCTCGTTAATGTGTCGATTAAGTTGATGAGGTGGGTCACATTTCGCTATCCCTTTTGCTACGCATTCCCTTGACATAAGATCTGTATCGATAAACTTTCCTAGTTCCTATCCGATTTGGATAGTTGCCTTGCTTACCGAATTTAGTAATTAGCATTGATACATATGTATGTCAGAAGAATGAACGAATCTTTCTTTGATAATATGTAAGTGAAACTTTTCAAAGGTATATATATTAAATTATATAGAGTGTTTAAATCTCGGTAAGCGAAAACTATATATCTATCCATAGCAAATACTCTGGTTACACGTCGAATCCTTGCATATCCAGGGGGATTCTTGTTATAATAGAACTCCGTTTATCCAAACGTGTCAGGAGAGAAGACAGTAAGATATAAATGGATAATTTATACACTAAGACCTCGTTAATTCACTACTTTAATGATAATTTATAGTTTCAGTTGTTAGAACTTTACGTTCGAAGCATCTTGTTTTACTACTTGACTTATAACTACAAATTTAACATAATTATCTTACAATAAAATCGATTAAAAATACAAAAGATACCCTTATATTGGAAGAAACAATAGAATAATAGTTCGTAACGAAATCTAGGAGTTTCCAAGACGATAATGGGAAGACAGTATAAAAGGCGTAATCAGATGCAAATGGAAACTGAGCGCTCACGGCAGCCATTTTCAAGGAAACGAAGCGGGTGTTCCCAAGGCAGGGGGTGGTTTTAGTAACGAGTCGGAGAGACGCGGTTGGAAGGAAGGAAGGAAGCAAGGAAGGAAGGAAGGAAGGAAGGAAGCAAGGAAGCAAGTAAGGAAGGAAGGAAGGAAGGAGGATGAGCGAGCCGAGTTTGAGATGAAGCAGGAGGAGGAGGGATGAAGGAAGATGAGTAGAGAAGACGGAGGTTCTCCCTTTCTCGGGCGGTATCTTAAGTCTTACAGGGTGGCTCGGTACGCCTGACAAGCGACGTTAATGTATGTATGAGATCTCAGAGCGCGGAGGCGACCTCAACCCCCTTTTGAAGGAAGGTACCTTAGGAGTCGAAGTAGGTAGGTACGGGTGTGTAGCGGGGGTTAGAGAGGGGTGTCGGTACCCTCCTTCCAAAAGCTTGAGTTCTCCTCCTTCCAAGTTCGTTCCACCCGCTGCCACCATCCATCCGGGTCTACGTACGCCTTTGGGTTTCTAAGGGAGGCTGCACAATGAAATGAGAAACATGAGAGACCGCGTTCGTGCACCTCCACCACCCCCTTGAACCGCGGCAAGCTCGCGGCAGACGCCGCCAGCGAATATCCATCCTTCCTCTCTCCTACCGTACACCCCTTTTCATCCTCGTTCGCCTTCTCCGGCCCGCTTGGAAACGCGTTAAGACCGAATATAGTCGGGTTTCCAAGGAAGCTTCGAGTCTAACTAGCAAGGCAACACCACCCACGAGGCTCATCTCGTGTAATCAGCGGAGACGTGGCTGCTTTTCGCGTCAGAATTTCTCTCCCGTTCGCGAATGTGTGGGTGTTCACGTCGCACGTGCGAAGTCGTCTGTCGTTTCTCTTCTGGATATCCTATAGTTCTCCTTCTAGTCACTCCTTCGCCGCATCTCGAGAAATCTAGAAGGAGACGGAACGATAAAGAGGAAGAAGGAGAGATACAGAACGGAGAAGCCGCGCGTCACCGGTCTGACGTACCTACCTATGTATTTACTTACCATCCTCGTTTGCTGGGTATTTCGAGACGAGACCCTGGATTATACCACCCCACTCCACCTCTCATATCTCTCTCGTTCTTCCACTCTGGTCTATCTATATACATACACACACATACACATGTATCTTTCCTCTTTCTATATCTTTCTCTCTTTCCATCCCAACTATACCTCTCTCGAACGAATCTCTTCTAATGGCAACCGTCTACTGCACCACCGATCGCGACGAATCCTCCAAAATATAACGTTACAATAAGGACAAAAGGAGAAGAAGAAGAAGAGAGAGAGAGAAAGAGAGAGAAAGAGGAAAAGAGAGAGAGAGAAAGAGAGAGAAAGAGGAAAAGAGAGAGAGAGAGAGAGAGAGAAAGAGAGAGAGAGAGAGAAAGAGAGAGAGAGAGAGAGAGTGAAAGAGAGAGAGAAATTTTGATAAACCATATGGTACGACAGAAGATTGGCACGAATCGTACAACTTGGGTTCGAAAACGAAGACGTGTTTCTAATAACAAGTCACGTTACAATGGAGGGAAGAAATAATCTATGAGATAAATTCTCGATACGTGATATCCTCAAATTTTTATAATTTCATCCAGTGGAATGTTCTTTACTCTTTTTGAATAATTTCTATACTCATAGATTTTATATCTAGAAGACTTGACACGATCGAAAATTTTGCTATACGAATATATCATTGTAAATTATGTAAAATACATGCATGATACATTTATGTATTTTTAAGAGATGTAATATAATGAAAAATAATATCTATATATATATATATATATATATATATATATATATATATATATATATATATATGTATAATAATGTAATAAGATAATAATATACTTATAGAAATAAAATAAATATAACAAACATAAGATCTTGAATAATTTATTTTAAAATTTAATTTTTTATCACTTTTAGAAAAAAACATTTCATATTTATATCATACAAGTATATTATTGTAAATTCGAAAAAATACACGCACATTACGTTTACGTATGCTTAAGAGATGTATTATAATATAATGAAACATAATATAATAATATAATAATATATTTATAAAAATAAAACAAATAAGTTTTTCAATAATTTATTTGAAAAATTGGATTTTTTATCACTTTTAGAAAAAATATTTCATACCTGTGTTACATCGTTTGTTTGATACTGTTCGTTCGTTAACGAAGAATATATATTGTTAACTAAAAGTAGACAAATATTTTTTAGCAACTTCAATACACATTTCCTTTGAACTACTCAATTTAATTTTACGCATTGATCAAAATTTCTACGAGACGAAAATGAATAATTTCGTCAATAGTTATCCGTTCGAACCAGGTCAATCAGGGTTTGTGAAAAATCACGAAGAAAGAAAAGAATATTCTTATACCGGGCATCGATGTCTCCGCGAACCGGTGGGTGTGACTTTTCGCTTTTCTACCGACGAATCCCCGGGTTTTTTACTCACCTTCCGCCCTCCGATTATATGCATGCCAAGCGGTTGAAAACTGCGCAAGCTATGAAATTTTCTTTCACGAAAACGTTCGCTTAAAGCTGAATGGACAGGTCTTATAGGTATGTAATATATATATATATATATATATATATATATATATATATATATATATATATGTAAGTATACACGTACGTATGTATATATATATACGTGTTTGTATTTATATGCACGCCCACATTTTATAACATAGAAAACGCGAATCAGCTTGTTCCTTTCGTTTACAGGGATTTACTTTGTAATGATATTAACAACGGAATGGTTTACATGCGAGATTGTCCATCATTCAAATTATATGTATTTTAGGAAAGCAAAGCATGGGATTGAATAATCCAATAGAGAGCCGGTGAATAAATGCGAACAGATTTTATTCTTCCTTTTTTGTCGAGGAAATTCACATAGATTCGCGTTTCTCCGTAAAAGGGTAAACCTCTAAGTCCGTTATCGTCCATTAAAGTCGTCCAGTTGGTCCACGTATGGATTAATCTTCTTTAGCTAAAATCTCACAGAATCCTACGATCTTCTTCCCTTCGATCGTACTGAAAAACGTACAATCCGGTAAAATGTTCAAACGATCTCTAATTTATTTCCCTAGTATCTCACTGGATAATCTCTTTTTAATTAATTTCAAATTTACTTTACTTTACTTTTCCAACGAAATCAATTCTTTTTTTTTCCTTTTCTTTTATTTATTTTTTTTTTTCTTCATTTACGCGAAACCTATATATTCTAATCCTTTTTTTTAAATATAACTATAATAGATTTAAATACGAATAAATACGTGTTACGAACGAAATAAAACGTAACAATGTCGATCAAGAAATGAACGAAATATCTTTTCACGAATCAAGGACTCTTTCTCCTGTATTTTCGTAGTTTCACATCTAACACGGAAGCGACGGCTTAGAGAGAAATCAAGGATGGCGCGAGTAGTACGAGAGGGTGACGGTGTTCGAGGGGTTGCCCCAAGGGTGTGTTCCGGAATCGGGGTAAGATGGAGGAAAATCGTTACTCACTAGTCGCGGGGAAGTAGAGGGTTGAGAGGGCAGGGAGACTAGGAAGAGGGAGGATAGAAAGAGGGAGATTCGCGCGCGCACACATATACAAACTCACACATGTACACATACGCAAACGTTGGAGGAGAGACGGTCTTCGTCTACGTTCGAGCAAGACGATCCCGGGGAAAACGCCTAAAATACGTCGATATGAGGCGACCTCAGGAAACCTCCCTTCCCTACCTTTTCTTCCCCTAACGGGTAGTCTTCTCACGATAAGCAGAACCTTTCAAATGTCTTAGTCCTGACCAGAATTTTAATTCCAATCTCTTTTAATTATGATTCCCGAAATGAATATAAAAATGTTATTTTTTTATTTCTCTCTTAACGTTAAACTTATCTTTTCTACATAGAAATATATAATGATGGCTTGAAAACTAAATATTCGTAAAATGGAAATGAAGATTAGAGAGAAAGAGAGAGAGAGGAGGAAAGAGAGAGAGAGAGAGAGAGAGAGAGAGAGAGAAAGAGAAAGAGAGAGAGAGAGAGATTACTTGGGACAATTTTGAATCTATGTGAAAGTATACATTAATTCATTTTACCATCGAATTGTCTCCATATTGATTATTTCTCTTGATAATGATTAAAAATAGTATTCTATTCTCTTGATATTGATTAGAAATAAAAAACTATTTCTTATCATTAAAACTCTAATAATAGTAATCATTATTTACAAAGGCAATAGAATCATCTTTATTTTTGTCGATAAAATAAACATAGAAGAAGAAAGAAAGAAACGATGACAAGAATTTAAATGTCTTCAAATCGTTCTTTCTCCGTCTCAGTTTCTTCTATTCTCTATTCTTCCGTCTGAGAAACCTTCGAAGGACGAGGGAGAAGATTCGTAGGAGTCGTCTTCCTCCGCGAGAACATCTGCCATTTTCCTTGAAATTCTCGAAGGAGAGACATGACGAAGAGAAGACAAGATGCAGAAGATAGAGAAGAGAAAGAGAGTTTAGTCTGTGTCTGTGTTTATGTGCGTGTATGTGAGAGCGCACGTACGTATGTGTGTGTGTATGTACATGTGTTTAAGAGAAAGTTAGAGAGAGAAAGAGGGAGAGAGAGAGAGAGGGATAGAGAGAATATAGAGAGAGGAACATCCTTTGAGAGTTTCGATGTAAGACACTCGGGCGCGCTGTGGCAGCTTCAATTTAGATAATTAATGATACGACGTAGGTTAGGTGCAGCTTTCGTACAGTAAGACCAAGTGGAAAACAGTTTCCTCCACCTACTCTCCTCCAGACGGCGTTGTACACCTTCTGCCATCGTGGCAGTGCTCGGAGTATCACGAAGGAGGGAGAAAAGAGAAGGGTGAAGGGTGGGAGTGACGCTGTAAGGGCTCGCCTATGTGCCAGGGTTCGTTTTATCTCCTCGCGAACGCGAAGGGGTGCCGCTTCTGCTGGTGGTTTTGAATGCTGCGACCCTACCTACCTCCACTACTTCCAGTTCCTTCTCCTCCCCCTCCTCCTTCTCCTCCTTCTCCGCCACCTCCTACATCGTTTCTACATCCTCCTCTTCAACCCCTCGCGACTCTCGATGCGCTGTGACGCCGGTAGGATAGCTACAGGGAAATTGAATTGAATCTCGAGATGAATATCGAATCGAACGAACTCTACACTTGCGTCCGGACATTCCTCTCTCTTCCTTTTTCTCCTCCTCCTCCTTCTCCTCATCCCTCCTCAATCGATGTCATCTACCATATCACCGAGTTCCATACCTTATGTTTCTTCACCGACCACCACCCTTCAAACCACCAAACTCCCTACTCTCACACCGATCAAAATCTGCTCAAGGAATATTATTATACAAATTAAACGTTACGAACCACACATTGGCTATTTGCTTTAAAAAAAAAAAAGTGTCGTAAGATTTTCTACGTTGCAATGAATAATAAATAGATTTCCGTAATAATTTTGTTATAATTTTGTTCGATAACGAGGAATAAAATACGAGATAAAAGGTGATGGATTCCGTCAGCAGAATGGTATTGCAATTTGTAAAGCGTTTAACGGACGCTTAGCTCAAAGCTGCGGAGAAAACTTGTACCGTCCAAGTTCCGGAAGTCCTCCCTAACGACTTAATTGTACACTTGTCGCCTTTGAGAACTTAAGTTTCTCCTCGGAGGCATGACAATGAGCATTGTCGTCCTTTGTGGGACGTTTCAGACACCGCAGAGCTGTACCGAGACCTACTACCTATCGGACTATAAGGGGAACCGTCCAAAGACAAAGATCCTGCAAGAAAGATTTATCAAAAGAAAGGTCCACTCTTTTTTTGTTACGCTTAATTGATCATTATGTGTTTTGTTCTTGATAAAATTCGATGAAAATACTTTGCTACGACGTATTGATCTTACGGTAAATTATTTGATATTAGATCGATATTATAATATGCTTATTAAGTTTATCATTTTAAATATTAACAGAAGTAATTTCTTAATTAATCCAAGAAATGCAAAAACGAACTCAATTTTGGATATACTTAAATACACGGCAAAGAAGAATATCTACCGACGGAAGACGACTCTTATGGTGAACTGTGATCCAAAAAAATCTATATTAGACACTAAAAAAATTGTTTAGAATCGTAAAAGGGTATAACGCGAATGATTTATGTTTGTAATAATAATAATGAATAATAATAATGACGTTATAATTGTTATTAGATTATTAGATTATTATTATTATTATTATTATTATATTATTATTATTAATATTAATATTCTTATTACTATTATTATTATTATTATTATTATTATTATTATTATTATTATTATTATTATTATTATTATTATTATTATTATTATTATTACTATTACTATTATTATTATTATTATTTTTATTATACGCCGTTGTAATTGTGTATTAAAAAAAAATTACTTTATTTCCTCACACATAATTATAAGAAACTGGATTCCATTGTTATGTTACAGGCTATTTACAAAATTCTCGTTCACACGCAGTGCAAGATCGGGAAAGTCATCGGACTAGTACAGTATGAATTTCTAGAAGAGCAGCAAGACAAGTTATGCTATCATCCAAAGTTTCGATCGATTTGTCGTTGAGCCTTGGGAAAGCCGTCGAACTGGTATTCGAAGAATCTAAGACGAGAAACAGGTTACAAGAAAGTTACAATTCGAGATCTTGCTTTGAAAATGCGACATGTCTTCTTTTATTTATTTATTTATTTATTTATTTAGTTATTTATTTATTTATTTATTTATTTATTTATCTTTTTCTAATATCGTACAAATTTTTCTGAAGAAAGTGGCATTATCTCTTTTCGAACGAGTATATATTTCAGAAATTAATTAAAATTAAAATATAATGTAATCCAGTTAGATCCATTGTTAGATAGTCATTATAATAATAATCATATACACACACACATATATCAATATACTGTTTTTTAAATGGTTCCATATTATTATTATTTAGAAAGTTTTAACTTTTTAATTTCGCCTTAGGTTTTTTTTTGTAAATTAAAGGCAAAATTAAAATCAGTTATTGTAAAGAATGACATTAAATAATTATTATAAAAATAATACATACTAAAATAAATAATTCCGATGGTGATAAAATCTAATAAATATCTACGTATAATTTCATTGAGTAGAATTTAGTCATGAGTTTCTCGATTATTCTTTAATGCGATTAAGAAGGATATGAACACACATGGAATAGTTACAATAATTCCTCAGGATCTAAACTGACTGACTGGTCAGTATCTGCTCAATATTGAAGCAGAAGGCAAAACCAACGACAGCAGGTTGCCAGGACCAGTCCTGTGGGAATCCCGCATGCTGTCCCACATTCATGCGTGGCTCACGGAAAGCGAGTCTGTTTTCACAATGTCTCCTTCTTGTCCTCGCGTTGACCACGTTGCAAATCTCACGTGACTGGTCATTCGACGTACCGGCCAACAGGTTTTTTTTCTTTTCTAAAAGAAATACTTCCGTCCTATCTCTTACCATCAGATTTCAGACCTTTGATAGAAAGAGGTCGGAGTCATCAGTTTCGTGTCGTATCTTTAAGAAGAAACATCACGCCACGTGCTATAAATTGATAATCATGACAATAATCGGATAAGTCAAGTAATCGACAACGAATTTATCGCTAATGATCATTATAAAAATTTAAAGATTTATCGGAATGGAAAAAAAAAATTATAGATCACATAGACGTATTATTTCATTTAAATAACAGGATAAGAAACAAATAACTTCGGTGAAGTTTCATCGAAATCACGGGAAAAATACCGCGAAATCTCTAGGAAGACATGTTAAAGAGCCAGGACCAACGGGAAACTCCCTTCTTTTACGTTCCAGATTATTGTATAACCAGTGCCGCGAAAGGATCGTGCGAAAGTGGAGAAGGGTAGTGTGAAAACACCACGTTTCACTGTGGACGCTCACTTCGGACCCTCAGCCTCGTTTCAACGTTTTAATTGTTTCGTTCTCGCTCGCTTTTCGTAATGTGCGCGATAGAACGAGCAAAAGAGAAAGACAGAAAAGTGGAAAGAACAAAGAACAAAAAGAGAGAGAAAGAGAGAGAAAGAGAGAGAGAAAGAGAGTTGTGGGAGAGAGAGAGAGAAAATGGTGGAAAGAGGTTGAATATGTATCCGGAGGTGGATAATATAGGGCTTTTAAAAAGTGCTTAAGCGCGTAAATGGCTACCTACCCATCCGCTTTTCTCTTCCTGCGGTAACGAGGGTGAGACCGATGAAAATTTGGTGTAAAAACGTGAAGGTTAAGCGAGAATTAAAGCATTCTACAAATCGGAGAAGATGGGTACAGTGAATTAAACGGCCGTTTCGTCGCGTGTCCTTCTACACCACCCACTCCTCCATCTCCGCCATTCTCCTTTGTCACTGTTTTCCCTTCTTTTTTGTTGATCGATAAAATCGATCCCATTTTCTTTATTCAATTTTTTATAAATTGATTATACCTTTATCAATTTTATTGAATATTCTCGTATTTCGTTCTCCAGTTTCTTACATATATTTCTTTTCAATGAATGTCTTATCTATTTTTTGCTCTTTTTCTTCTATATATATAAATATATATATATATATATACTATATATATATAATATATATATATATATTTCTTAATGACTTGTTTATCTACGCCAGACCTTCTTAAAATCTTCTCTTTAAAAAATTAAGATTATATATAAGGATAGTTCAAAGTTTTTCTTCGATAATAGAAAATCGATTTTCTCAAAGAGAACGTATCGAAATTCGAATTGCGTCTTGCGGTACATTCATTTCGCGAGTCGACTCCGAGCTTTCTCAGATATATGGAAATTTCCTTAGCCTAGGCACCGTATTCAGAGGGAGGCCAAGTAATATAATTCAAATCAGTCCCTGTTTTCTCACACAACAAACTTGGAGGAACTCCGAACCTGGTTCTCCGACGGTAGTTACTGCCTCCTTCCTACCCTCTACTACCCTCCGCGAACTAAGTACCCTCCTACTGCCTTGCCGGTTACACCCCCCTAATGAAGATATGTGACAGAACAACGTCGTTCGAAGATCCACCTCCCGGCTATGCTCTCTTACCTCTTATCAGAGAACATTTTCTAAGTAATACTCCTTCATCGAACATAATTTTACTCTACAATTCTTCAAAAATTCTTTCTTACTTATTTTCTAATATGTTCTACGATTGCCACAAATTATAAATGTCTATACATGGACGAAGATAAAGAGAAAAAAAAAAACCCCTTCCTCACTTCCCTCCCCGATCCCATCCTCCAAATGACTCGCATACCACACAAACATTCGAATTCTATCACAGATTCGTATTACAGAGACTAGAAAATACTCGAGAGATATGTTGCAATATCCCGCCGATTGTTCTCTGAGTGGAAAACTATTCGAACGTCCTTTGGTAGTAACGAGCGAGATCCTTCTACGGAACCGGAAACCGTTTGGTTTATCGCCGCCTTAAATCTAGAAACCTCTATAATTCAAAGCCTCGCCGATATCATACAGATCAGTGTAAGAAATCGAAGGATTATATCGGAAAAATCAATTTCCCGATCCAATCTCGAAGAGATTTCGGTGTTAGAAGGGAGTGTACTCTAGGTATAGCATTTCACGTTCCTTTCCACCCCCGAATATACACCTTCACCGACCCCTTCTCCTTCTCTTTCTCTTTCTATATATCTTCTCTTCTCTATCTATTCTCTTCTCTCTCTATTCTCTTACCCTATTCCTTCGTTCCTTCCTGATGCGACAGAACCTAGCTCGCCTATCCCCTTATACCCGTCGCGATTTCCATAATCTTGGGAGGCGCCAGGGCGACCATCTTATAATATAATAAATACGCTAGAGAAGGTTCGCTTATACGCGCGCTCTCTTCCTCATGCGCGTTCACGAATGTCGCTCGCTCGCCTCGCGCGCCCGCGCGCACGCCTTATACCTCACACAAAATGGCCGACCACGTTAATGCCCCTTTAAATAGTTAGGGATCTTCTACGTCTACGGCCTCGAATCCAAAGTACCCTCAGTTCCTACTACCACCTACGAGCCTTTCCTTTCGTCCCTCGCTCGCTCCGTTTCGCTCGCTGACTCGCTCGCACGCTCTGCCCCGCTTGCTTCCTCTTAAAATCCACTTACTACCCCCATTAACGTAAAATATGTCGACCTAACGAAGCCGTTACTCGTGACTCGAATTTTTAGAGCAAACGTCGCGCCACCCCGGTAATAAATTCGATTTAAAACCAGAGGACTGGTACAAACATCCGATTGAAGAATCGTATTATTTATTACAGGAAGAATAATTAAATAAATAATAAGAATGATACGATTTATGTGTAAATTCGTTTCGTTAAAAAATGGTGATCGCGTTTTAAAGATCGTCTGTTTCTTTTTTCTTTCCAAGGTAATAACGAATCACACTTGAATTATTTTTGATAGACGAGCATGAATATTATAAGAGTAATTTGAGTCGTATATATTTATATCACATATTTATATCATTTCACATATACTAAAAAATTCCTATAATATATTATATAATTAATATAATAATCATTTTACATTGTTGTAATGTAGATAAAATAACATAAAGAAAATATAAGTAATAAATGTATACCTTGGCTTATTAAGATTTAGCAATCATTTTCGAGACTACTTTAGTAGAGTGCAATTTTTATCAGCGATTCTTTCGGGAACATCTTGGTGGTTGATACGGAAAGCAGAGATATAGGGGAATAACCAGTAGAATTCTCGCAACGAGCGTTACTCTGCTGACGATGCGAGCGGGGGTTGAGCGGTAGTTCGGTATTAGCGTAGAGAAAGAGAGAGAGAGAGCGAGAGAGAAAGGACGAAACCGTGAGACATGCTTAGATACCCTACACCCCTTTCTGTATGTGCTTTCTCTTTGAGTAAATTGAGCATATCGTGTACTTTCCAGATTTCTTTCTCTCTCTCTCTCTCTCTCTCTCTCTCTCTCTCTCTCTCTCTCTCTCTGCCACTCCTTTGTATAGCTTACTTCCGTCGATGTGCACGTTACGCGCATACACATACACGTATACGCCATATAGTAGAATGGGTGGAGGAAGGCGAGAGCGAGAGAGTCTAAGGTAGATATAATTATTTCTCCGCCCCTGCGGGGCTCACCCGCCATTTTTGTGAATGTTAATATTTATTGATCCAGAAGGTGGCACCCACCCTCCTCCGTGTGGCCGACCTAGCCACCCTCTTTCCTCTTCTCGTCTCTTCGTTCTCTCACTCCACTCGCTCACTCTCTCTTTCTCTCTTTCTCTCCTCACTCTCTCTCTCTCTCTCTCTTTCTTCTCTCAATGTCTCCCTCTTTCTCTCTTTTCATTCTACACCGCTAGCACTAGCCTAGAAACAGGCGAACACCCGACGTCTGGAAAGGGGCCGATCCTTCATTCCGCGAGTCGAATTTATATGCCCCCTTGTACGTACGTGTGTACGTAATCTACTCGCGTTCCTTCCTCTGTATCGGGCACGTGGGAGGAGAGAAAGAGAGAAAAGTGAGATAGAGAAAGAGAGAGAGAGAGAGAGAGAGAGAGAGAATTTCGGTTCGAGGGGCGAATTATGGTCTCACGGGGATCCCAGTCGAGTCCTCCGTTGTCTCTTTCCTCCTTCCTCCTTCCTTATTCCGTTTGGAATTCCTCACTTTCTACTTCGAGTTTATAAATCTTTCCTTCAGGATTCAACCTTTACCGTTTGGTCTAATTCGAAGTAGAATTAGAGATTACGATTGAAAAACACCCATAGCTAACGTATTATTATTAGAATACTTTTAAGATATCAAGTTTGTTGCTTTGTTAAATTCGTTCCCCAAGAGAAGTCGGATTGTTCATTCCAAATTATTAGAAGTTTGTTAGAAATTCTTCGATTGATTACTACGCTAACGCGATCTATATCAAAAATATTAAACGTAAGGATCTTAGTTATATGTATTATGAAATTCCAATAATCGAACGAATCTAACAATATTAAAGAAGGAATTGTCTGGATCCTTTGAATTACAATGGTATCATAAATATAATGCAGTTTTGTTCTTTTTTTATTTTAGTTTATTTTTCTGTAATTTTTTAAAGTTTTTTTTTTTATTCTTTTAACTAATTTTGAAAGAAACAAAATAGAAACGAAACCAAATAAATGAATATATAACGTGTTTTCTATCTCTCTCTCCCTCTTTCTCTCTCTCTCTCTCGCTCGCTCAAATCTCTCTCTCTTCTGTCTGTATAGCGAATAAACGAAGAAGAGGTTGGAAAGAAAGTGGAAGAAAAGAAACGTGGAAAAGAAAAGTTATATAAAAAAGGTATTGGAGGAAAACGGGATAGCCGCTAGAGGGATGGCGCAAGTCTCACAAGAGGGTTAACCGGAAAAAGGTGAATTTGTTCCACGCGCAGAATCGTAAAAATCCCGCAGACGCGGGTTGCGAAGAGTGAAGGGATAGGAGAAAAAGAGGGACAAGTAGAAATGACGAGAGGGAGAAAAGGGATAGAGGAAGAAAGAGAACGATGAAGGGGGCGGGTCGATGAGGAGGGAGCAGTAGGAAGCAAGGAACGAACAGGGCCGAAAAATAAGGGCTAGGTCAGTTCGACGCGAGCCGCGGAAAAATTCGCGTAAAATTTTTACGTCTCCTCCTATTGCTTCCTCTTATTTTTATTTATTTATTTTTTTCATTTTCTCTCTCTTCTCTCTCTCTCTCTCTCTCTCTCTCTCTCTTTCTCTTTCTCTTTCCTCTCTCCTTTCTCTTTCCTCTTTCTTCTCGTTATCTCTTTCTACTTTTCTCTTCTCTCTCCACTCTCTCTTTCTACCTAACATATTCAAGATCATTTATCTAATCGCTAGTCGCACACATGCTTGACCGAACAAGCACTTTGACACGCTTTGGATATATTTACACACATGTATATATATGGGATTGATACGAGTACGGAATGGCCACATACGTACACGTAAGGTATATTGAACTTAGTTGGAGAAGCTAAGAAATTTCAGGTACTTTATATTTGTTTTATTAACTTTGAAGTTTGATAGGAAAAAAAACGTGAGTATTATAACTTTAACAAAAAATCAAAGATAAGAAAAATAACGTTTATGTGTGTATGTTTATTTATACATTGTATACATATATATATATATAATAATATATATATATATATATATATATGTATATATATCTACATACATAAAATATAATATAATATTTAATTTTAAAATATAATAAATATACATTAATAAATAATTTTTATATATTTTTTATAGAATTAGGTTATTATCATTTCGACATAAAAAAAGAAAAGTTATCGTTTCATAATTATTTTTAATATATATTTTTTTTTAATAATAATCTTGGATTATTTCTATTTCAATCTTTTTTTCTTCGATTAAAGATATAAAGATTAAAAAAAAAATGTATATATATAATACTTATACAATTATCAAATATCAAATTCCACATACAACAGAGAATTTACAATAACCAAATAATACATAGCTATATCGTTTACGAGTTTAGATAGTAATAACATATTTGGGAATCAAGCGCATTCCCACGCAAAATAACTTTAGAATAAGTTAATACAAATACATTTTGAAACATACGTAGACGTAGAAAATACATACATCGTTCGAATAATTACCGACGAAAGAGAAAATCGTTTTTGGTTTTGCATTTGCTATTTGTTAGCAGACGAAGCGCGTAAGTATGTACATACCTATGTATTATATACATAAGTACTAAGAACGTTCGGGTCGACGATAAGAATTCGATTCGTCGGAGACGCGGCCGCGGAAGGGTGTCGCGGAGAAAAATCGAAAGATCGTGACGTTTTGAAAAGTTTGGCATTTGCCGCCAAGTGCCCTAACTATCTCGTTCGTGGAATCGGAGAACGGTGATTATAGGGACAGGACGCGAAATTCTCGGCGGTCGTCGAAATTTGCGGAACGGACGCGACACTCCCTCGATGTCCAAATTCGCATTCCGACACAACCAATCACCTACCTCTGACTCCCCTTCCTAATCCTAATCCTACTGCTCCTCCCGCCTCCTCCTACCTCCTCCTCCTCCCCAATACCTCCTTCTCCTCCGCCCCTTTCCTCCTCCTATTCCACCTCTTACACTACTGTCCGCTCTATAACTCCGCTTCACTGGTCTTTCCAGCCGAAACCGATTCAACACCAGGGCCTCCTCCTCCTCCTCCTCTTCTGTTCTCCTGCCCTCATTCCTCATCCCACTACTAGCCCATCCTCCCCCTCCTCTCATGCTGCAATCACCTCATGCACGTTCTCTACATTTATACGAAACCCCCAAGGCAACTCTTCGCTGAAAGTATTTGCTTCTGATCTCGCTATAAACTCCGACTCGAATTTGAACCAATCCAAATTCTCGAAAGAATTAGTTTAATTATTATTAATTTATAGATCGTGTATTTTTATAATTATTTGTTTATTTATTTATTTATTTTTTGTAATATTAGTATCGATAAAAAAATAAACTTGTGCTTTGTAATCGTTTGCGCGTGTTTATGTAGTCGTATTTATAGTCGAATAATGTTTTTTCTTTTTTTTCCTTTACTTTTCTTTTCGTGTCGATCAATTTAGCATGCTAGAAACAACACGTGATCTTTTTTATTAATCGTAAAATTATAATTATGAAAGTTTCCTTCGGTAGCGTAGTTTACTTTGCTCGAGGTTCTTTCGTGCATATATTTTTATTATTCACCAAAATGATTTTAAGAAATCACATTTAACCAGAAACGATTTCTATCTATCGTATATATAACGTTATCATTATGGCACGAATTTATAAATTTATTAAATCGATATATATTATCATTGAAGTTTTTTTCAAATATGAAACAAATTAACTACCATTAAGAATAAATAAGTATTATTATTAGAAAAAAACAAATTTCACTGCATTAGTCACGTTTTTTTCTTAAAAGAAAAAAAAAAAAGAAAAAGAAAAGAAGAAAGAAGAAAAAAGAGAAACAAAAAAGGAAAAAAGAATAAGTAATATTATTAATATATTCCTTCAATGAATTTTTTATTTTGCAATATATTCTAATATAGTAAAATGGAATAAGAAGAAAACGTTAGGACTACGCATGAGGGAGAGAGAGAGAGAGAGAGGAAGAGAGAGAAAACGCTTCCAGGCTTAGGCCTGTGGAAAATGCAGGATTTCAATTTGTTGGAAGTTCCTCGACGTAGCAAAGGGTGTAAGGGGCGCCATAGTTCGGTGGCCCCACCCCTAACGCGCCGCTTCGTCGAGGGGTTCTCCTAGAATAGGGGAGGCTTGCGAATGATATAGGGGTGGCGACGCCATTTTGAATTAGCCGTGCTTAGAGAACGACCGAGAGAAAGCAAGAGAAAGCACGAGAGGGGGTGTAAGAGCGATGGAGACGCAGGCTTTAAAGGGATACGGGGAGGGGGTAAAATTTTTATGAGAACCTTCGCAATGGTTGCCGGGTCGTCGAGTTTCTCGTCTATCGAACTAAACTCTCTAAACGTGCTTTTACTGCCTAAACCCACGCACCTATTACTTCTCAAGACGAAAATCGATTATGTTGTTGTCTCTCTCTCTCTCTCTCTCTCTCTCTCTCTCTCTCTCTCTCTTTCTCTTTCTCTTTCTTTTTATCTCTCTGTTTTTCTTTATCTCTCTGTCTCTCTATCTTTCTTTATTTTTTTACACATTTCTTTGACATTATTATCTTTTTTCAAAATTAAATTATCTCGTTTCTTCAATTTATTTATTATCAAAATTCAATCATAATTCAGATATAAATGTATTTGCAGATATTTTGACGATTAAAATTATTTCGAAATTCTATTAGTTCATGGAATAATGTTCGTCTCGATATCTTTCTTTCTTATTCCTTTTAATCATCGTAATATCATTTACAAAACTATTTTATTTCGAATAATGCGATAATAATATCTATTGAGTTCGCAGTATTGTTATAATAAATTTATTATTATTGGTAAAATGTTTAATGCAACGTCTATCACTCACGTGAAAGGAAATACTAAAAATAGTTTTACACGAATTCATAAAGGCATAGAATAATTTGCGTTCTCTATGTCTGGAAATTATTACACGGATTTATATCGAATGAAATTGATCTGCATGAATACATACGTTCTTCATATTTATTTCATTTGCAATCGTACAGTCAAATAAAATGATATTTAAGTTTTAATTGATCATGTACCAACAATTCGTTATTCATTCTAAAAGGATTTCGTCATAGATGTTTTTTTTCCAGAAAGTAATTAAAGTTGATTAACTATCAAAGTAGTAAAATTTATTCAATAATTTTAATGTCAATGACGTATATTACGTTTCTAAATCGCGAATTGAAAGCCGATGATCGTTTCGTGCGTCACGACTCATTTGATCTGCTGCAATTCTCGTGACAGAGTATCGTCTGTCGCGTTAATTTTAAACTTTATTAGCGTAGCGGGTCCGTCACATTCAGCCAAAATTAGTGGCTATTATTTTTGTTGGACAACAATAAACGCTAATGGGATTTAAGTTTGTAGATATTTATTCATATGGATATATTATTATCGCGACAATATTACATAATTACATTCAGAATATGAATTAATTAAAAATATCATTGTTCATTAATATTAATTTAAAAATTTTATCTCCCTTGCAATCGATTTAAATTTATGCACTTTTAAAAACAGTTTTTATGGGTCTTGTGGCGCCGTTAATTTGATTTTTTATTAATGAAATATTTTATTAAATTGGTAATAAAAAGATAACAAAATATATCTATTAACATTTTTTTCTCATTAATTTAACGTTATTTTTAAACATACAAGTGATTCATGAAACGAATGTAAAATTTCTCGGATAATTTCAAATTTTATTTACAATCTAATACAATGATAGGATTTGAAAAATTATTTTATAAAATCGTCCCGATAAAATTCCGTACAGCTTCATCGCCCTCTATATTATATATTATTACCGATAGTTAAGAAAAAGTAAACTTCCTTATCGACCGAATGAAAAAATATTCGTAAGATCACTTAAAAACTATATGACACTAGTATAGATGTCACGCCGCACAATTTCTACGAAAGTGGATATAGTAGATCTCTTTTATTATCGCTATATAATTAATTCAATAACATTACTTAGATTTAGAAAGACGAATTTGCCTTACTAATTATTCAAAATTATTTCAAAATAGTATCGCATAACTTTTCTTATAAAAATTATATAGGTTTAAGTTTCAGACGATTTCCATCGGCAAAACAAATCGTAAGAATTAGTAAAATCTATATTAAAGAATAGCAAGCTAATGTATACAACGGGAAAAGAAAACGAGAATTAAATGCACCGCGAGTGCATAGATCAAGAGGCTTGTAAACTGCCCTTAAATTTTGCCTGCTTTAAGCAGGGTGGCTATGCGAAAAATCTATGACCCGGCTTAAAAGTGGCGTTTCTAATTGCACGCCGTGCTCGCCGCTACACACCAACCAGGCCGTTAAAGTAAATCTCACTTGAAAACGTTCGTTAAATAGAAAAGTGAAAATAAAAGAAAAACAAAGACAATTCTCTCGCTAAATACGACAAAATACGATCTGATCGACGTAACTGTAAAAAGGATTTTCTTCTTGTTCTTCGTATTTCTTTTAATGAAATTGATAATCGATAATATTAAAAAAAAAAGAAAAAGAAGAAGAGAAAAAGCGAGACAGAGAGAGAAAGAAAGAGAGAGAGAGAGGGAGAGAAACAAAAGCTTGAGAAAGGGTAAAGAAGAAAAAGGAATACATGCAATAAAAGAGATAGATTTTCCATGAAAATTTATTAATTTGCCGGAGTTCGTTGAGGAGAGCGATAATGGGCCCCGAGTTGCTTTTGGCCTAACCTCGTTCCTTTTTAAGTTTTAAATAGTTTCACGCGAGTTTTAATTAGGAAATTCATCCCACCATTCGTCGTTCCCTCCAATCGCCTCTCTCTTTCTCTCACTCTCTGTCTCTCACTCTCTGTCTCTCACTCTCTCTCTTTCTGTCTCTCACTCTCTCTCTTTCTATCTCTGTCTCTCTCTGTTTTAGTTTCAATGAACGCTCACCCTCTGAAGGAGAGGACAAGAGCTGGAACTTGATGACGGATAGGGGTAACGAAGAAAAAAAAAGAAGATATTTCGTTCGAAACTTACTAAAATCTCGAAAAATGATTGCTATTTTTTTCTTTTGTTTCTTTTTTTTCTTTTGTTTCTTTTTTTTCTTTCCTCCAATCTTTTTTCTTTTCGTAATTGTTAAAGCAAAACAACGTAAATTATCTTAATTATATTTATTATATTTGCTGTAAATCCTGATTAATAATTATCATCCTGTCTCATTTTAATTCGCATTTGTACGTAAAATGACAGAAAAATCTAAAGATAATAATAATAAAATATTTCTTTAAAAAAAAAAAGGAAGAAAAAAAAAAGAGAAAAAATGTATAAGAAAAGCATTAAATATTAATACTTTTATCATGATTATTATAATTATTATAATTATAATTAAACTAATATTATAATGCACGCAACGACGCGTCACTAAATTGGTCTGAATCATTCGCGTGAGAGAAACTTGAAAATTCGAAACTTGTTAATTCTATCTGAGAATTGATCGATTAAAACACGCCAATCGTTAAAACTCGATATTTTCGAATATCATAAATGCGCTAAACTAAAAATACAATATTTAGTATATTTCATCGAAAAAATATAATATTCAATTATTTCTTGTTTTAAGAAAAAAACTGTCTGATATTTTTTCTTTATGAAATATAATATTTAATATTTTCTGTAATAAGTCACGATATTTAATATGTATATATATATATATATATTTTTTTTTTTTAACGTCAACGTAACGAAGAAATGTAAGTACATTAAATTGACTTGCAATAGAATGTCCATAGTAGAAAGATCATTAACATGGTCGAACAATTAAGGGAAGTACGTACGATCGTAAAAAAATTTTACTCGTTCACGGAAAGTTACGTTCTAAGAAAAAGGCATTAACAAGGCCCAAGTCGTTGTGAAATAAATACTGGAGAGAGGTCGTGTTCCTTATCGCGCGTTACTTGTTAAAGCGAAGAAGAAGGAGAAAAACGGAAAAAGCGAAAAACTAAAAGAAGACTAAGGGAAGAAAGAGAAAAGAAAAAAAAAAAGAAAAGAAAATAAAAAAGAAGAAAAAGAAGAAGAAGAAGAAGAAAAGAGCGTAGAAAAGTAAAGAGAGAAACGTAAGGGCTTCCTCGAGCCGAGGCGTCTTCATTGTATTCCGTGTGGCCGGTAGCATCGATCGTCGTACTTTTTGCTTTTCCCCCTTTTCGCTTTGATACGTCCCAGCCAAGAAAAGAGAAAGAGAAAGAAAGATAGGGAGAGAAAGAAAGAAAGAGAGAGAGAGAGAGAGAGACAGACACACACAAACACACACACACACACATACACAAAGAAAGAGAGAACTTCTCTTTCACCTCGCACGCTTCTCCATAGCTTCGCTGCAGCCACCCCTCCAGACGCAACCCCATTCGCCGTTTACTTTATTCTTATCTGAAATATAGCAAGAGTGTGAGAAAGAGAAAGAAAATGCGAGGGCGATCGAGCGAGAAGAAATAGAACTTCTATCCTCTTTCCTCTTCCTCTTCAACTACTTCTTCTTCCCTTTTTCCGTCTCCCTTTATCTCTATTACATCTTTTCTACCCCCTCTTTTTCCCTTACTCGAAAGGGTGGGTCATCATCGCCACCCACTTTTCTTACTCGACTTTTCTCCTGACTCGCGAACGTTAAAGATGGTAGGGAAAGACGTTGTAGGGGAAAAAGTACGAAAAGAAGGGATGAAAAAGTGGGGAGGATGAGAGGAAGAAATTGAGAGGATGGAAAGAGTCTGACAATTTTTAAGGAATATTTTACCTTCTTCTTTCTCTCTCTCTCTCTCTCTCTCTCTCTCTTTCTCTCTCTCTCTCTCTCTCTCTCTCTCTCTCTCTTTCTCTTCTCTTTGAGAAAAGAGGATACTTGTAAACGATAAACTATACTTACTGAGTTTCATTGTTGTTACAAACATATTGTTTACAAGAACTTTCTACATTACGATGTAGTTTATGATGATGTTAATTTTCATTAATTTTCTTTTGACTGGCCATTTCAATGAATTATTTAAATTATTAAAGATCATATCTTTTCGATACAAACAACTACGTCGTTTAAACAAACTAAATAAATTCATATCTATTAGGAATTTACAATTAATCAATTATAGTCCTTTTTTCTATCGATTTAAATTCAATGCTAATTTGATAATAAATCCGATTAAATTAACAAATGATATTTGAAAAAAAAAAATAGAATGATGAATTGATCGGCTCGATAAATTTACATTTCTTAATATTAAAATTTATTCCGTTTAAGTTTTTATAAAACATTAAAAATACGATAGATAAGAATCAGACGAACACGAATACAAATGAAATAAAAAAAGACGAAAGAAATAGAAACAGACTAAAAACACTGATTAAACTTGTTAGAGAATGTATGGATTGATCGAAAAATATTTTCATTATTCATTCTTAACCAACCAAAGCGATTCCTTCGCTTTTATGAGCTAAACGTAACCATCTCTTACTTTTCTTCGATACGAACTTCTGCGACTGGTTACGAAGGGCTCGCCCTTCGAAGTTTACGAGAGCATATTCCCGAGTTCATTCTTTATCGTCCTCTGCTGGGCAGACGTTTTTAGAAGAACGTAAAAGATCCGAACGACGGTTTAAAACCGCAGATCAACGTAGGGACTTTTTTACTGCTATCACTTTTATCTTTCATCTTTATCCACTTTTATCTACTTTTATCTCGAATTATTATGGCACATCTATGATCTCATTTTGCTTTAAAAAAAAGATGAGTGAAAAATAAAAAAAATAAAAAAAAAGAAAAAAAATGAAAAGTACCACTTATATAATAAGAATTCGAATTAAACTGGACGCCTTTGAAATTCTTTTCTTTTTCTCTTTTTTTTTCTTTTTGTTTTTCTTTTCAAGAATCTTCTTTGATTTTCAAAGGAAGTCACGTAACTCGTTGCTTTTTTAGTGTCAGACTTTTCTTTAAAAACATTTACATAGAGTATGTTCATTTAAATGTGTTAACATTTATCGCGAAAATTTTTATCGTTTTCAATAAGAAATTCCTTTATTCGATTTGATCGATGTAAATCTGACGTTAATACCACGTCAGCGAGATTATACGCATGGGAATTGGTGATAGGGAAGATCTTTCTAGAGTTTTGCAAAGCCCTTTGAAAGATGGAGTCGATTAGAATTAGAAAAAAAGGGATAAAAAAGAAGATACAAAGAAAAAGGTTTCCGGGTGTCCAAGCATTTATAAACCTGTTTTACGATAGCGGACTTTTCGGTCCTTCCTTGTCCGACCTTTCTCCTTCTTTCTCTCTCTTTCTCTCTTTCTCTCTGTCTCTCTTTCTATCAACCCCTTCGTACTCTTGCCCCAGTAACCTTTAGGTAAGATACTTACTCCTTACACAAAACGTTCCTTGCCTTCTAACGACGATGATAATTTATCCGAAATATTTCGAATAAGAAAAAGATTTGTAATTTGTCGTTTGAAAACGAATACAAAAAAATAAGAACTAATCAAATTAGATTTTTAAAAATTATTTTAAATTATTATTAATTACGATATATAGAAATAATAAATATATCAAAAAAAAAAAAAAAAAAAAAGAAAAGAAAGAAAGAAAGATTTTATCGACGACGTACCATTCAGGAATGAGAAAAGGAAAAAGAAATTTAAAAAATCTAACCAAAATTTTAAGAGCCGACCCCTCAAGGGTCTGATCACAGAAACTGATCACGTTTTCCAGAAAGTAAGAAAGAGACCGCGGACAGCTTTAAGTGACGTAAAAACAAAGCCACGAAAGATTTATGACACGATCAAAAAGCTTTTATTATTTTCCCTTGCTTGCCCCTGGCTATGCCGTCATCTTTTGTTTTTGCTTTCTACGTGGTACCTTATGACGTCATAATTTATCCAGAAACTATTGTCCCTTTTCAAGACATTATTTCACGGACACGAAATGTTCGAACAAATAATGCCTCTTAGATCTTATTTGTTTCGTTATTTCATATCATTATACAGACACACACACACACACACACATATATATATATATATATATATATATATATATAATATGTCTTTTTTTCCTCTATCAAATAATGTAATGTATATTCATAATAGCGTAAAATATAGTATATAATATGAATGATTATCGAAATCCGTAAATAACCGGTGTTAACGAGATATTAAATGTTCTCATAAACTATCATTAACTGTCGAATGCATCATTATGCGTCATAATGCAAGAACGTAAATAATAATAATAAAATTTATTACATATACATATTAAAGTATCTATACACGTACGGCAAATAATTATTATTAGATCTTAAATTAAAATTTTATAAGAACGATTGCGTCATTGTAATAGCTCGATATTGAAAAAGGAAAATCAAAAAGAAAAAGAAAAGGAAAAGAAAATACAAGAAAATACATCTCAAAACGAAAACTATAAGATTTAAGCTATTTTCATAATGATCAACTCGTTTTACGATATTCGAAAAATAATTATTTCTGTCTCGTATATACCAGTGTGCAAGTGAAACCTTAAAGCACGACGACGACGACAAGGACGATAGTGAAAGCGTTTGGTAGATAATTGAAAAGCTAAGCGACGGGAAAATTGCGATCGGAGAGCAACCAATCGTCCGTGAAAATTGAAAAACTATTTCGATCCGGTGCTACTCTCATTGGGTGGACTATCATCAAACTCGTCTCTCTTTCTCTGTCTTTCATATAAAAACTCATATTGTCATGAAACGAATGATAATACGAAATACGAAAGGATTAATGAGAAATGACAATTATCTTATTACATGTATCGTTTAAAACTATCAATTGAATTGTTAGCAAAAAATTTAAGCTGAAAATGTTCATACGTATTGATCGTCAAAAGAAAAAAGAAAAGAAGGTATTGTCGTTAATCTCGGACAAAGGATCGTTAGGGACAGCTGCTCTTAAAATTCTACCCTCGACGAGTAAGAATTTTTCAAAGTGTCCCCTTCCTCTTATTTTCTTTTTTTTTCTTTTTCTCTCAAACTCGGTCAGACGAATTAACATACTGGTCAAACGTGTGCCAATCCACGTGGTCACGTTATCCCTAAGAGTAATACATCTACCTACATACATCTACCTACATATATCTACATATCTACCTACCTACCTACCTACCTACCTACCTACCTATATATTTACCTACCTATCTACCTATCCTATAAGCTATCTTACTTACAATTTGCATTACTTAGTTTTATAGAGGAACGAGTAGTTGGTAGAAGCTCGTAGCTTCACAAAGAAGTTGTTTACGTGATCTCCGCGTTTGTAATAATTAAATATAATCCAGTGAAATTAAACAAAAGTTGAGTGCAAATAAGGAAAAACAAATGTCAGTTAAAATATAATCTCGTTACTATTGCATCAGATTTTTTTTTCACATGAGATGAATCAATTAAATTATGGATCGTAAATTATTTTGTGTCATTTACGATTTATAATTTTATGTCACTTACGACGAAGTCGTAACTTAACATCGGTATAACTCATTTGTTTGTGTTACTTCTCATTACTTTTTTTCACCTTCCTTCTCTTTTTTTTTTTTTTTTTTTTTATAACATTGATATTGACGTTAGAAATGTTCGTAACAGCTCGTTGGATGAACTAAGAGAACTGTCAATGGATGTAAGAAATAATAATCATGAGTGAAAAAATATTGAGAAAATAAAACTTGAACTACAAATTAAACGTGTGTATATATGTATCTATGTATATCTGTGTGCATTTGTGGTGAGGTCGACGTGTGTTCCCAACCGAATACAAAATCACATACGCCAGTTGAGCAGTCGTGAAACGGATAATATTGTATTTGCATAGAGGCTAACGTAGGGCATCGTGGTACACGCACATCCACGACGTAATTTAATATCCTCTCGATCGTGATCGTACGATCAGGCGACTCGATGTGAATTAATTAAATTCCATCCTGGATGGAAAGCCTTCGGCTCACTCGTGTAATTACGCGTTTCGTCTCATTTGCGGGATCATTAAATTATCTAAATTCGAGAGAGCTCGACTTCTCTCAAATCCATATATTCTACCTCACAGCCACGAATCGAATTTATGGAACAAGTCGCGACTCCATCCTTTTGCTTGTTTCCTATTCCAACAAAAAACGATCGTGTAGAATTTTTTTTACATCGTACGTAACGAAAAAGTCTTCATAACTTCTCTCTCTCTCTCTCTCTCTCTCTCTGTCTCTCTTTCTCTTTCTCTCTCTCTTTCTTTCTCTCTCTCTCTCTCTCTTTCTCTCTCTCTTTCTTTCCCTCTTTTTTTCCTTTTCTATTGTCTTTTATACTTTAAGATGATGTAATATTCCAAAGGAGAGAATACAGTAGTTTATTCTTTTTTTGTAGGAATATGTTATAACAACACAATAAAAAAGAATAAAGAAAAAAGGAATGTCTGAGTTCATCCTCCATAACAATATTAATTTATGTAAAGAAGTTTATAAATGATAATATCAATTGGTCAGCACTTTGAACAATAGCGTTAGATTATCTTTTTGCTTTTGTACACATACTTAGATATGTACAAATTATACAAGATCTTGTAGTAATAATAGCTCGAAGGACAAACTATATAAATTACTAATTAATTGACAATAATTATGCTAATATTTAGAACTCCGTATTAAGCCTACCGGCAAATAAATCATGTTTATACATATCCAACTTTCTTTGATCTATTACGATAATAATAGATCTTGTATTCGAAGTATAACGTTACATAATTTCAATGCAAAAATCATTGGGACAAAGTTTATATGATTTCAAATAATATTTATATTATAATATTTAATTTATATTATATTGTGACATTTATTGCTTCTTATTTAATCTAAGGTTCCAAGATCAATTTCGTTTTTTAAAACAAAAACTTACATCATTTATAATGACAATGTATTGTAAGTAAAAAAAAGACAGGAGATAGGATATATGTATATTTCTCAAAAAATATGTATAATTATCGATCGTTAGAAATTTCTTAGATTTGTTAATTTACGCACTCTGACATTTACGATTGCACTAACATGCACGCACGTACATGTATGCACATACATTCATATGAAAAGAAGTAGAAATAATAAATAGGCTAATTAAAGATATACAATAGTGCACAGATAATACTTAAAATTAAATTTACTCGATCAAAATAAATTTTTTTTTATCTCTTATATTATTTCTCAAAAGCTACTGGTTATCGACGTTTTTTAAATTGCAAAAGCATAAAGATGCTTTATTAAATATTTGGAAAAATTGAGAATATATTGCCATTATAGATAATGTAGGTTACTATTAAAAAAACAAAGTTGATCTTGAAATAACTTTACAATCTTTCATCAAATAAATACAATAAATGTGATAGTAATAATTAAATGCCATTATATTATTATGCCCTTGAAATTGGACAATTCTTATTTAAACAATATATCTCAAAGTGTTTCCGAGATCAAAATTGATAATGCTTCATTTTAAATATGCGGTATATCAAATAATCTATACACGTTAAACAAAAGTTCTAAATCGACTTGAGTTTAATTCTAATTTTTTTTTATTTTCATACAGAGTAAACCAAAAGTTTCTAGGTTATATTAAAAATCGATTACTCTTTTTCGAAGCACTTTCGGCTTATTTTTTTTCAAATTGTCCTGTATAATCAAAAAAAAAATAGTCTAAAAAAGAAGTCGTAATCGATTTCAAAGATCATTGAAAGATTTGTTAAAAATCATTTTTGATTCGTCCTATAATATTAATGAGCAACAACATAAAAATACAGGTCAAGTAATACCGATATATTTATAGCACCATTATATATATATATATATATATATATATATATATATATATATATATTAATATACATATTATATAAAAAAAAAATTAATATAATAAATTAAAGAAAAAATATATATATATGTAACATAAAAATCAATATAATTTTATCCATTTCATAATTTTGATCCTTTTAAATAAAGTCTCGTAGAAAAGTTCTATATCGAAAAGAGATGAGATCTTTACCATTAACGAATAATTCTGACGGAACTTCGTAAATTTGCGCGTTTCGTTAACGCGGGACGGCACCCATACTTTTCCGTGAACGCATCCCAGTCTCGGTCGTTCCGCTAAAGGCAGTAGAAAGATAGGTAAGTAGTAGGTAGTATCTCAATTATCTTGATTAGGCAGAAACTCGTTAAAACGAGGATTGAGCGCATTCATCGAACGAATTGAAAGCGCGCATTTAAACAGAATGCGAACGTGTTCGATCCTGACGTGGAGAGAAACAGTTTCTTTTTCCTTCCTTCTCTCTGTTTCTATCTCTCTCCCTCACTTTTTCTCTCCCTTTCTCTCTCTCTCTCTCTCTCTCTCTCTCTCTATTTCGCGAGTCCGCGCGCGCGTCTTCTTCGTCGTTCTCTTTTATTTTCTTCCTTTTTAAGCGTCATTTTCTTTTACGGTCAGAAGGATTCGCTTGAAGTTTTTGCTTCGACGCTGCTCAGAAAAGTCTGCGGAAATGGAAAAGGTGGAAAGGGGTTGGATGTTGGGAGGTGGGTGGGGAAAAGGAGCAGGTGGGCAGGGGGTGGTGATGGTGGTGGTGGTGGAAGATGATAGGCAAGGAGAGTTGAGGAGTGGAAGCGGACTCGCGATTTCTTGCATACCTTTCGCATTACTAGCCCCATCCTTCTGAAAAGAGAAAGAGAGAAAAAGAGTGAACGAGAGAGAGAACACAAGCTCTCATTTGCTTTTCCTTTCCTCCTTTTCCTCCTTCTGTTCTTATACCCCAGCTCGTTTCTCCGCTCTCTTGTCTCTTTTTCCTTCCAACCCCTTGTAGCCTCCTTCCAACTCACCTCCCTCCCTCCTTCTCCCTTCTTTCTATCCTTTCGACTCACTGCCTCTACCTCCTTCTCCTTCACCGTTCGAGCAATAAAAACAAAGACGAGCATTTTCTCAGACTCGAAGAAACTCGAGTTGGAGGCACAGCGTAAATACTGCGATGTTAGTCGGTCAATACCTAGTGAGGCATTAAGAGGGAAAAATAATACCTCTTTTCCAACATCGAATAACTTCGTACCAGAGCATTTTCTGAGAAATTAGAAAGAGAGAGACAGACAGAGACAGAAATACATATATATATATATATATATATATATATATATATATATATATATATATATATATATGTATATATATATATATATATATATATATATATATATATTGAGAGAGAGAGAGAGAGAGAGAGAGAGAGGAAGAGAGAGAGATAGACAGAGACAGAGTACAGAATAATTCTCTAGTTATTTTAACCACGAATTAGTCTAAATTTACTTATTTACGTTTTAACCAAAAAATTATTACTGTTTCCAAAGGGAAGAAAAAAAATGTTCCTTTTTTTCTTTTCTTTCATTTTTACAGTATCCGTCCCCATTAATAGGGAATATACCGACATTTTGAAGAAATCAAGAGCCATTGTGTCGATGGCATTGGATAGCCCAACCCATTTTTCTACTACGTCGCCGGCAACCTCGATAAGAAGGTAGACGACAGCAGAGTAAAGGGGATAAGGAGGGGTAGACGAGTGTTAGAGCAAAAGAGAAAGAATTCGTCGGGGGTGAGACAATGGAAAAAGTACCGCCATCTTTAATTCCGTACCCAACCGTCGCTCGAGCGATACTCCTCGTCCACCCCCTTAGTCCAGTACCACGACTAACCCCTCTCCCTCACTCTTGACACCATCACCCCTCCTCCTACAACTGAATGAACGAGCTTGGCCCTCGGAGCGAGAAGAAAGAAAAAGGTAGGATCGATAATCTCTTCGGTACAGGGGGAAGACGTTACAATTCTTTCAGAAGATTCATTTACGAATGAAAAAGTTTAAAATCTTGTTTTTAATTGATTTTACTGCACTTTTTTTTTTCTTTTGAATTTTTCTGCATTCTCCGCTCCCCCCTCCACCTCAGCCACTTTGAAACATTTCTTTCTTTTCTTCTTTTTCGCCTTTCCTTCCTTTCTTTTTTTTCTTCTTTTTCTTCCTTTCTTTTTTTCTTTCTTTCCCTTTCTTATTTATTTTCTTTTTCGTATCGTGCATTATTTTGCCCGGAATTATTTAACTATATAATTCGTAGAATTAATGAAGCTAATTAAATCTCCCATTTATTCTTTGTAATTACACGTGTTCTCAAATTTACAATGAGTTCGATTCGTTATTGCGTGCATATATAATAATATAGAAACTAAATATTAAATACTAAACGGCGATTGTATATAAAAGTGATAAAAATATATTTTAGTTAAATATTTAAAATTTATTCGTTTAATACTGTGTGTATTATTATCAAATAAAGTAAATTTGGATAAATATTCGGGATATTAGATTTGAAATTTAAATGAATGTTAATTAGTTATGTTTCGACATTTTGTAATTCTCAAAAACATAACTCTTTCAAAGATATACGAGAACCATCTGCTGGCATATCCAAGGATTATAACAAATTTCGATTTCCAAATAGGCATTTGATGCAGAAGAATTATAGATGTTCTGTTTCGATCATATGAATTTTTAATGATATAAATTACGTTATTTCAATCGAATTTTATCTTATTAATATAAAATTAATTTATTAAATAAATTAAATTTATTATAATCTATTGAATACATTAAATATATTAAAAATGTTATTATTGATAACGATTTCATTAATATTCTATTTGTTCTTCTCTCTCTTTTTCTTTTTTCTTTTAATTTTAACATTTAATATTCCAGTCAGCTATGTCGATACAAATGATGTACTAACTTACCGATGCACCACTATTCCACGAAGGTATAAGGTCCTATCGACAAAGGTTTAAGACTACGTTTTCTTTTTCTTCTCTATTTTTAATAAAATAATATAATATTATATTAAATAATTATCTACAATCTTTCTGTTGTGAATTATTAAATATTCACGCATCACCGATCTGTATAAAATATGTAATAATAAAAAATCTATGTGTACATCAATATCATTTTATTTATCTTATAATTTCCTCAAATCGAATATTTTTTACAAATATTTCAAATTTAAAAAAAAAATTCTTGTTATTGAATCAACGAACGAATGAACAAACAAACAATGAGAACTTAGATATATCTACGTTTCTTTATTATTTTCATAATAGCTATAAGGCAATTGCATAGGTTTATTTACGTAACGACCAAGAATAAATTTCTGAATTACGTAAAAATCATGTCGTATAATGAGAACCTTTCATATATTACAGATTGCATAAGATGTAACTTGATCAATCCTATAAATACATATATTTATATCTACTTCCGTGAATAGATAAAGATAATAATGGGCATTCACCGAACAAGGAAACGATTAGACATTGATCAATAGCAATTAATATAAAAGATGATTTATCGTAAAATAATACAAGTAAAAAGAATATATCTATATATTTCTCTCTATTTTAATTTTTATCTCTCTCTCCATATATGTATATATACATATATATATATATATATATATATATACATATATATGTATATATATATATATACATATACTCTGTGCATATATATATATATATATATATATATATATATATATGCACAGAGGGTAGTTTAAAAAGTTTCCGACCTTAATATGAAGATGACAGCACTCGTCAACAAAAGCTAGGGAGTGTGTTTGCGCATCTTTTGAAAGATATACACCAAAATTTCAGCTATTTTGGATGTGCAGTTGTTTGATAATCGTTGAGTGAGTCGATGTGAGTGTATTTGTGAAAATGGAAAAAATCGAGTACCGAACTATCATTAAATATTTGTTTTTGAAAGACGAATTAAATGCTGTGTACGGAGACTTTGCATCATCATTTACCACAGTGAAATTTTGGGTAGCTGAATTTAAACGTGACCGTACCAGCTTGGAATGAACGTTCAGGACATCCAAAAACTGCAACCACTGACAATAACATCGCTCAAGTTTACCAAATGATGCTAGACAAATTAAAGTGAGAGAGATAGCAGAAGCTATGAATATGTCCAAAAAACATGTTTGTCACATATTGAATCAAGATTTAGACATGAGAAAGCTATCGGGTATCGCGTTTGCTCACGTTAGACCAAAAACGTGTTCGAATGAATATTTCCAACTCTCTGTTGGCGTAGTTTAGGCGCAATAAATTAGAGTTTTGGCGCCGATTAATTACTGTAAATGAAACTTGGATACACCATTATACCCCAGAAATAAATATATAGTCAAAACAATGGACTGCGAAGGAAAAATCGGCAAAAAGAAAAAGCTAAAATTGTTTTTTCAGTTGGGAAAGTGATGGCAACTGTTTTTTGGGATAGTCATGAAGTTATATTAATCAATTATCTTCAAAAAGGTAAAACTATTACAGGAGCATAGTACGCATCATTACTTGACAAACTGAAGGCAGAAATTGAGGGAAAACGGCCATATTTGCAGAAAAAAAAAATGTTATTTCACCAAGACAATGTGCCGTCTCACACCTCAGCGTTTCCCATGGCGAAAATCCACAAATTACGGTTGAAGATGCTTGAGCATCTTCCTTACTCACCAAATCTAGTTCCAAGCGAATTTTTTTTGTTCCCTAAGCTAAAAGTTGTGCTTGGAGAACAGAGATTTTCGTAAAATGAGGAGCCTATCATCTTTGTAAATAATTATTTTGTAGAAAAAAACGACGAATACTATTTGAACAGGTTAAAGAGATAGGAACATTGTTGGAAAAAGTGTATAGACTTACAAGGAGACTATGTAGAAAAATAAAAATAAATTTGAAGAAAAAATGTCTTGTATTTTTTTAGGTCAGTATCTTTTCAGACCACCCATATACACATACACGCACACACACACAACACACTAATACACACATATACATATATTATTTTTATATTATAAATACATTTTTTTTATATTATAACAAAAATAAATATAAAAAAATCGAAATGATTAAAGAGGGCAGTTTATTTTCCAATATGAAAAAATATTAAATAATGATCTATTAACATCATAAAAATTATGTTAAACATATCAAAAATGGAAAACAAAAAAAAGAAAAAAGATAAAATATTTAAACGTAATAGAATAGAATATAGATATGTGATATAGAACTGTGACATTCAAATTATCTGAAGAAAATATACAGTATCACAGGCATATATGCAGCAACATATAATTATAACAAACATTATAGACAATCTGACTAACAAGAGGAAACGTATATACAAAGACTTCACGGTTAACCACTTATTATCGATTTCTTCTGATTATTATACATATTTAATCTAGTTATTAGACATATCTTTCTTATTATCTGCTGTATTGGAAAAACGAAAAAAGAATATATGGAATCAATAATAAATTATACTGATAATATCGAAGTAGGACATATGAACGACCTTTCTGGAATATTCTTTCTTGTATCGTTACGTTATGTAATAAAAAAGAAAATGAATAAATAATAAGAAGAAAAATAAATGTTTTCATTTATGTTGATAACTTATTAAATCCATGAAAAATAATAATATTTAATTCCATGATCCACGTATAAAATCTAACTCTGAATATATGCATATATTCTTTAGTAATATTAAAGTGATATAATAAATAAAGGATAAAGTAATAATATAATCTTATATTAGGGTGCCCCATAAGTTTTTTTCTTTTTTTTTTTATGCGAAATCAATAGACGGTATTTGTTGTTCAAGGTTGATTTACTGTGTTATACATGAACCGTTCTGCTCTATTATCTTCTTCCATCTCTCAGGAAGCCTCATTATATCCTCTTTTTAAAATTGTTGAGACTTACTTACAAAATATTCATCGAGGTACGTTTTTATTTCGCTTTCAGATTTGTGACATTTATCACGGAGAGAATTTTTTAACGAGAGAAACAAGTAATAATCGGATGGGGCAAAGTCTGGGGAATACAGAGGATGAGGTAGAATGTTCCAATCAAACTATAAAAGTTTTTGACTTACGGCCAACGCAACATGCGGTCTTGTGTTGTCGTGATGAAAAATGACATCTCGTTAGTTCACCAATTCTGGCCATTTTTCGGCTATGGCGGCTTTCAATTTATCAAGTTGATTGCAATATTTTGCAGAATTGATAGTTTTACCTTGTGGAAAGATCTCGTAATACACTACACCTTTCCAGTCCCACGAAATGCACAAAAGAACTTTCTTCGGATGAAGTCCTGGCTTCGTAACAGTTGAAGGTCGATTTTCCTTAGACCAAGTGCGTTTTCGATTCACATTTTGATACAAAATCCAAATCTCGTCTTCAGTGACAAGCCTCTTCAAAAAAAGATTTTTTTCATGCTGCTGAAGAAGCAAATCGCACGTAGAGACGCGATTTACAAGCTCCATCAATTGGCGTGGAATCCAAACTTCATACCGATTCACATATCCCATCTTGATTAAATGATTATGTAATCTTGTCTTGGGAATGTTAGTGGCATCCACCTATCTCGCGCACACTATATCGCGAATTTTCAGCGAGCATAATCTTGATAAGGTCCGTATTCGTCGTTGCTGGGCAACCGCTGCGGTCTTCATCTTTCAAATCAAAATTGTCAGCTCTAAATTTCTTAAACCAATTGTGGACGATTCTAATAGTCGTAGTACCATTCCCATAAACGGTGCAAATCTCGTCTATAGTGTCCTTTGCATTACTACCTTTTTAAAGCAACGAAACATAACATGCCGCAAATGCTTTTTTTAGCTATCCATATTGAACGGTGTAGAAAAAGATTTTAAAAGAGGTTTTGTTACCAACGAAACGTATTTTGAAAGAGCTGTGAGACGATTGAAATTGATGCCATAAATAGACAATAGATAAATCTACATGTTTACTACATGTTTACTAACATAGCCGGCTCGAGATCATAAATAATTTATTAAAACTAATAAATACATTTTATTTATTTTTGGATGGCATTGATATTCTTCTGAAGATTTCATTTCTTTCTGTTTGTTAATATTTTAAATCGAATTAAAGATGAATTATAAATGTAAGTTATATTTCTTTTATTATCGCTACGAACGAAGATAAGTAAATAAGTTTATGACCTTTTAAGTTTTATCGGTAAAATATCTTACGAATAGATTATAAAAATAAATATAAATCGATCATCCTTAATCACATAAAAATTCTTATTTCGAATTAAATAAGTCATATACAAATAAGTCAGAATTCGTAATCGTTTAACACAATTTAAATTAAATTAAAATTCGTGTGTACGAATTATTCATGTCGAACAAATTTCGTGTAGTAACTGCTTTCATATGATATGAACATCCTAAGATATACATATATGGGTTAAAGGTTCAATGTGTTCCGTTCTTAGGACGGAAATTGTTCGATCAAGATCGACATCGAGAAATGAAATTATTGTTGCTTATCGATAAAGATAGGTAATACGATGGATAAGAAGGAAAGAAAGAATTCTGTATGATTAGTTGATGTGGTATTTTAGAAATACCATATCAATTAATAAGATACATCAAATGATTATCACTAAGACATTTTTTCAGAATATTTTTTATCTTTTGTATAGTAATCTATCGTTTGTCGTATAACGATTGCGAAACATATAAAAAAAATATATACATAAATATATACTAATAAAATAAACAGATTGCGCTAAGGAATATATATAATAAATATTCCTATGCGTGATTTGATCTAATATGATTTTTTATCGATATAAGATATGAAATAAATGCACATTTTAATATTTAACTTTTATAATATCTTATAAATTTTTCGATTAGCTTTTATAAGTTGAAATATATCTTGAAAAACATATACAATTTTTGTATTAAAATTAAAATATTTCTATTAAAATTTAATATATTCTTACGTATTTTATTTTATTTCCTTGCGAAATTTATATAGTTATACGTGAAAGAAATAAAAAAAAAAAAAGAATTGTTTTCCATAAATAAAATGAAAATGTCGTTGAATGTTTTTAAATTATATTAAAAATAAAAAATCGGATGTGTCGTCTCTAAGATATTAAAAAGTTTAAGAAAAAAGATACTTCATTAAAAATTTACTCTCTCTTTCTCTCTCTCTCTCCCTCTCTTCTCCCTTTCTCTTCTTCCTGTAATTAATTAAATATAACAAACGAAAGTAAGAGAACAAAACGGAATGAAATATGAAAAGATATATTTTCTTGAACACGTTTTTCGGAAATTAAATTGGCGTAGAGTCGTAATAAAGATAGAAGGAAAATGCCAATGAATACGTAAAAGACTTCGTCGACTGGGAGCTAGCTTGTTCGTAAATACTCGCGAACGGTCGTGTCTTTCGTCCGATTTTTCACAGGAAGAAGCAGAGTTCGTCGAATGTACGCAGACATTCGCTTGCTTGTCTTCGCCGAGAACCGGGCGAGTATACACTTGATTCTCAAGGAATCTCTATCGCGCTCGTGAGTGATCGACATTCATCTTTTGTAGTGGCAATTATTGAATTTAAGTTTAGTTAATTCTTTCTCCCCTCCTCTCTCTTTCTCTTTCTTCCTCTTTCTTTCTCTTTCTCTTTCTTTTTCTTTTTCTCTCTCTCTCTTTCTTTCGCTTTATTTCTCTTTTTCTTTATCTCTCTTTGTCTCTCTTTGTCTCTCTTTCTCTCTCTATACATATATGTTCATACATATTTATTGCTTTTTATTTATTTCATTGTTTCTCTTTTTTCTCTCTATTCTTTTTTCCCTGTACTCTTGTGTGTATTAACAAAGGAAAGAAACTAACGTATACTCTCGAATAGTTTTTCTCAAGTAAGTAAAAATTATATGGTATCAAAAAAGATATATGTTATACATAACTTTTTTATAAATGAGACGTGTAAGAGATTTGAAGGTCAACTTCAACTTTAATTGCAATAATCAACTTTTTTCCAATAATTTCAAAAAACATTAATTTAACTGAAAAAGTAATAAACATGTCCTTAAGGTATTAATTAACTTCTATGTGTGTGTATATATATGTACTTGCTGCTATTGACATCAAACTACAATGTCAATAATACATCTGATATATTTACATCTTTGTGATGTTTCTTTACATCATCTAATTCTATACATCATTTAATTAATTTCTTATATATTTATTAAATTCTTATTATTTATTTATTAAAGTATTGAATAATATATAATATAACTTTCGATTGTAACAAAAATTTAAGATTTCATCGATTGATACAAAATATTTATTTAATTTCTTCTCCTTTTTTTCTTTTTTTCTTTTTTTTTTTTGTTAAAATAATCCTCTCATTTCATCATTAAAATTAATCTCGTTACATAACAAATTATTTAACATTGAACTATTTAATATTAAAATAAGTTCAATATTAAAGTCTTTGATAAAGAATTTTTCATGATATATACAAAGTCATGAGTTATTATTTTGATATTATACTCATCAGTGAATGAAAAGATACAGTTTCTACAATAAGGAAAGTATATTTAATACATTTTTTCAAGGTATTAATTTCATCAATGAAATATTATAAATTGATGAAATCGAATATAATTTTTGAAAAATATATCAATAATATTATAGAAAAATAGATAACTTTAATATATATTGATTTTCGAATGTTCAAAATATTCTAAAGTAATTTTTTTTTTCGTTATAAACTACTATTAACTCCAATGACTCAATAATTATCATTAATTAATTATTATTAATTATCATTTTATATTTGAATATGAATGAAAAAAGGAAAAAAGAAAATATAAATGAGAAAATTGTTAACGTTAAGAATAATATCAAATTAATATGCCTTATTTTCTTTTTATTCAAATCATCCTTAAATATGTTATTAAATACTTTACCACTTAAAAATATTTTATCTACAAGATAAATTTAAATTTCCTTCGAAATAAAACACAACGAACTATTAAAACAGCGTTCTGTTTTTTTCCAATAAACTAAATCCAATGATTTGTGACCAACCAATGGTGGTGACCATTTTTCACTTTCTCTTTTAAATTCGTTCTTTAATGAAGACAAGGTCGTAAAATTTGTTTTTTTTTTCTTCTTTTTTCTTCTCCTTTCTTTTCTTTCTTTCACTTTTTACAACTGACTTTAATTCAGGTTAAGGTCAAATTGCGATTAATGATATCAATGATAAAATATCAAATTTACCTTCTAAAAAATATTTATCTTAATTCACATATATATTTTTTTTTGTCTCAGGGAAGCAATTCCTTTCTCTCTTCCATATTCAGTTTCAATACCGATTCTCAAGGTTAACTGGAAGATCAAGTCGAACAAGTTCTTGAAGAACTCTTTGAAGTTCAAGGTTAAAACAATTAAATGTTTCATGTTTCAAACATAGAGAGAACAAATATAAAAAAATACCGGTGATCTTCATTAACTACAAATTATTGTTTTGCAATCAAATTTCTTTACAAGCATGATGAAGTTATCATTTTTCAAAAATGTTTTACGCTTTAATGATCATTATTCAAGTTTTTTCGAACTTTTAATGATAAAATTAACGAACTAGTAAAACAAAAGTTTGCTTTACGTCGTTTACGTTGAAAAGTTTTTTTCTTTTTATTGTTTTTAAGAAACTTCGAAACACCGTGACATTTAAGAATTTCTTTTCCCGTATAAAATAGCAAATCTTTTATTTTTCATTCTAGTCCTTGAGCACATGAGGAACGCGTATAAAATAACATTTGATATACGATAACAATAATAATAACTTTGAATCAGTTGCTCTGGGATGACTTGCTTTTCATGGTAATTGTTGATCAACATAAAAATGTAAGACATTTGCAAATCACGTCGTTTGTTAGTATTATGTCAAAGTTTCAAGCATAGTTCAGAGAAATATCATACAATTAAAAATTCTAAGAAACAGAGAATTAGAACTATGACGTGTTAGTTCATTAAATATATTTTTTTTCAAATAAATATTATAGAGGAACTTATTCAAAAAATTTCATAGATTTTATCTTTTTTGTAACGAGATTCATTAAGAAGAAACAAAATTGATTTATTAGTATTGTTTTTTACAGATTTTCTAAAACCTCAAAATAAATAATTGTAATGTGAGCAAAATAAGATTTCCTTAGTTAAATTACATTGGAATGTAAAGAACAAAAATTTTTCGAAATGTATCATTACATAAAAAAGGATTATTAATATCAATAAAATGTTTGCTATCAATAAAATATTGATAGCAATAAAATTATTAATATCATAAAATATTTTATAGGTTTTAAAATTTTATATATTTTAAAGGTTTCTGTTAATATATTAAACAATATTTATAATCGTTCAAATTAATTCTGTATCATTACGTGTACATTTTATAAACACAATTTCAAGTATCAGTTTTGTTGCAAATTTATTTTGATGTGACAAATTAAACCACTTGAATAATTTTATTAGACCTTATATATAAAAAATAAAAATATATGTTAAATGTTATTTCCCACAATTATTATAACTATACATATTAATGATATACTAAACTAAATATGATATAAATTAAATTGTTGAAGTTATAAATGATACTGAAACGAAATTTTGAGCTTCTTTTGAAATTTTGAACTTGAATCGGTTCTGTTAAAAAAAAGAAATAGTTGGATCAGAAACTAGTTTTACGAGTTTTTTTTTTTTTTGTTTTCCAAGAATTCCTTTGAATCCTTCTTTTGGAATTATAATCGTGTAGAAAAATTCGAAAATGAAGTTTCATTAAATCACAACAATATATGATTAATAAAAAAGATATATCAAAATATATATTGTTAATGCCTGATATGACTGACATTGAAGGAATAAAAATTGTCCTAATCTTAAAAAAATTGAATATATTGCAAAATATGTGCCCTGCACAAAAACCAAATTAATTCCATCAATGAAAAAATAGAAAAATTAGAAAAACGCATAAACACTTTTTTGTTTTTTCTTTTTTTTTGTGTGTCTCTTTTTAAATTTGATCATAAAAATATATACAAACAAGAAAATATTATAAAATATATTATTAAAGATATGATATAAAAGTCATATATTTAATAATTAATGTATTACATTAATATATGACTTTTAAAAATGTAATTTATTTATTATTCAGTAGCAATGATCTAAAAATTATGAAAAAAAATTTATTTAAATAAAATTTATATAACTAAAAATTATGAAAGTAAATTTATTTAAAAAATTTATTTATTCAGTAGTAATGATCTAAAAATTATGGAAAAAAATTTATTTAACAACGAGAAGTTGATAATACGAATTATATTCATCGTATTAAAATCTGATAAAGATTGAAAAAAAAGAAAAACAAAAGAAATTAAATCAATGAATTTTCTTATTAAAATGGTCCTATATTTTGAAAAATAAAACATTTTGATCAGAAAAATTGTATGGTTAAATAGTATTATAACATGAATTATTAATCTTATTAATGTGATAAGGAACGTCAGTGATGTGAGCAGTACGCGATGTAAGCAGTACGTGATGATAAAGAAGGAAAGAAAAAATTATATGAAAAAGTAGGAAACTATGACGTTTTGATAATCACAAGAACGCTACGATTCCGCGAATCGTAAAATAAATAGATAAATACGTTAAAATTTATCTAACAAAATTTTTAATTTATCTAGCAAAAAGATTAATGCGAAATTGAAGACTAATAATAATATATAGTTTATATATACATATATTATCCGTGCGACGACCCTCATAACAGTTTTTATTTAATCACTAGACGTACTTATAAAGATAATGAAAATGATGAAAACAATGAATTCTAACAAGCAGTTATGTTCTATTATATACCAGCTTCCGCGTTTTACTTTCAGAATTGTAAAACACGATCATCGACAACAAATTACATTACTATTTTGATTATTCATAATTTCTTATCAAAGAAATCGAAGATAGATTCATGAGGATTAAACAATCAATGAAATTATTTTTCGTTACGTTTATTTATTTATTTATTTTTTATCCCATTGCGGAAAACAAACATATTTTTATAAACAAATATCTTATGAATATATTATTTTATAAGTAATGCTGCAATTTTCCATTAACAAATATCATCTAAATACAGTGTTGCTTATTTAAATATTAAATAATAAAAATATCGGCATTATTTATTTTTAAATTTATCATAATAGATACTTAAAATTGTATTAATTTTTAAATATTATGAATATAATTAATCATTAATATAATTAATTATTTTTATAATATAATGAAAATTTTCTACTCATTCTTTTGAAGGAATTCAATTCAGGGACATTGCAAACTAAAAATAATTTCTTTCGTAACGTAGGATGAGACTGAAAAAAGGATGAAACAGAATGAAAATCTATTGATAATCAAAAATATTGATTAATTTGAAAATTTGATACTTCATACATATTCTAAAAAAAATATTTCGAATAATAAATACTTCATACGTCATATAAATATCGATTAAAAAAACCGATTAAAATAACAAACGATTTTTTTTGCTTCTAACGATAAAAAAGCAATCTCTTTAATGCAAATAGTATACAGACATTGCAATTAATAATAAAATGTCATAATAAAACCAGTCTGAACTTAATTAAAATAACGATTAACCGTGCAAATGTAATAATTACAATATTTTTTTCTTTGATAACCTCGCTAGTAAATTCAACACTAGCGAAATCATAATACACGTTTGTAATATCAAGACTATTACAAAATTTCTAGGTTTCTGTTAGATTGTATGTATGTATATGTAAATAGACACATGCCTATATATGTACTTACACATGAAAATTATAGATATAATCGATGTGACGTACAGCGAAAGTATGCTCCACATATGTAAATGTCCTCGTGGTGAATCGAAACAGTCGATTTAAACTTTTCGATAAATATTTCAATAATTGTACACTTTCTAATATTATATTTTTTCATTGCAATCACATGCAAATTCATATAAATGAATAAATAGATAGATACAAATTTTTATTTTTTCTTAGCTCAAATCTAATATTAATCGTTACGCAACTATCTTTTTCTTTTCTTTTTTATATTAATAATTGTCTATCATAGAAATAATTTTTAATTTATTATTTTTAATTTTTCTTTTTTTCGATTGTTTATGATTCCCTAGAATTAATAATACCATGTTTTGCAGGTGATCGACAGACAGAATGAGAATGTGAAATTTAAACAAAAAAACAAACGACATTCGGTTGAATAAGGATTAGAAAGAACGTAAATTATAAGAGAAATAAAAGTGATCAAATATTTGATTAAGTCAATGTAAAGAAAAAATAAAAAAGAAGTATAAGGAAAATATAAAACACCAAGGTTAATGATAAAAAAAAAAATAAATATATTTAGTAAGAGGCATTGATAATCATTAATTCAATGTAATTGAATTGCAAATGTAATTGACATTTTATTCACTGATACATAAATTATAACACGTCACAAGAAACAATATAAATAAATGTATCTATTCACTTCGAAGCAAAATATATAAAATGCAAGAAAATCAAAGTAAAAAAGATATTCTTTAATAAATCTTAAAAAAAAAAAAAAATTAACGTTTACACCTAAAAAATCAATGAGTGTAACACACTTTATTAAATAATCGAAGGAAGAACAGAGAAGAAAAAGCAAAGAAAGAAAGGAGAAAACGGGCGTTTAAAAATGTATAATCGTTCAGTGTTGTTGAATCTGTCGAAATCAAAATCGATAGACATCCAGTTTGTCGATGTGGTATACGAAGTTCAAGATGGATTTTACGGTTTAAAAAAGCAAATTCTCAAAGGTATCAATGGTTTATTCAAGTCGGGTAACATGACAGCTATCATGGGTCCATCAGGAGCTGGCAAGTCGACATTGTTGAATATATTGACAGGATTTAAACGAGATAAGAGCCTGAAAGGCAATATAAATTATCTCAATAATAAAGGAAATAAGGAGTCCTGGAACGAGTATAAAAAACATTCCTGTTACATACTACAAGAAGATCAGCTTCCTAATTTTTTGACAGTGAACGAAGCAATGATGATATCGGCCAATTTAAAGTTGGGTAATAGTCTGAATAAAAAAGCTAAACAGATTCTGATCGACGATATTTTAGATACCTTGGATTTGATACAGACCAAAAACACACGTACAAATAAATTAAGCGGTGGACAAAAAAAGAGATTAAGCATCGCGTTGGAACTTATCGATAATCCTCCTGTGATGTTTTTAGATGAGCCTACAACCGGTTTGGATTCCTCTTCCTCTCTTCAATGCGTGACAATGCTTCAAAAGTTAGCGAGAGGCGGTAAAACGATAATTTGCACAATCCATCAGCCTAGCGCTGCTATTTACAAAATGTTCGATCATGTTTATTTGTTAGCTGATGGACGTTGCATGTACGAGGGAGCGGCTAAAAATACAATCAATTATTTTGCCGATTTAGGTCTATACTGTCCAAAATATCATAATCCAGCGGATTATATGTTGGAGATCGTTAGCAAAGAATACGGAAATTTCAACGATCAGCTCGTAGCAGCGATCGAGAGTAACAAAACAGTTTGGCGATCAAAAACATCGACAAATCAATCGATAATCGATAACAATAGCGTTAAAAATTACAATGAAGATGAGAAAACAGCCATTCTTATAAACACACCCTCCGAATTTACGAGATTTTGGATTTTACTCAATCGCTGCTTCATACAATTCTACAGGGATTGGACATTAAGTTACCTCAAGATATTAATTCACTTTTCCGTAGGTCTCTTTCTCGGTTTATTTTTTGAAAATTCCGGTAACGATAGTAACAAAACCATCAGCAATATTAGTTTCATTATGATCAGTTTAATTTATCTTTGTTACACCAGCATGATGCCGGCCGTATTGAAATTCCCATTGGAGATAGCGATACTGAAAAAAGAACGATTTAATAATTGGTATCAACTAAGAACTTATTATATCGCTTTGCTAATAGCTAATATACCTCTTCAAATATTATTGTCTTTCATTTATTGTTCCATTTCATATTTTCTCAGTAGTCAACCACTCGATTGGAATAGATTTCTCATGTTCTTTGGTATTTTTACCCTAACAATGCACATCGCTGACAGCTTCGGACTTGTTATTGGTACTATACTCAATCCCGTGAACGGTACCTTTATAAGTGTCGTCATCTTTTCAATGTTCATAATATTCGCGGGTTTCTTCATTTTTTTCAATCATATGCCACAATATCTCTATTACTTTAGCTACTTGAATTACATGAGATACGCTCTAGAGGGTTCGATACAATCGTTATACGGATTCAATCGTGAGAATCTTAATTGTCCCGATTTTACATATTGTCATTTCCGTATACCTCAAACGATACTTGTAGAAATGGGAATGACCAATACTAAATATTGGTTGGACGTTATCATTCTAATTATCAATTTTATTTTTTACCGTATCATCGCTTATTACACGTTGAAACGAAATTTATTGGTAATTTAAAACAAATAATTTGTCAGTCTAAACAATAAAATGTCTTTTTTTTCTTCTTTTTTTTTCAAAATTATATTTTACACATTTTGGATATTATGATATGATATTACTTGCACATTTTGGATTATCTCGATGTGCAACCGAATTGACTCTCACATATCGTTCGAGACGATTTACTAAAATAAAACATATCCATTTGTGAATATCATTATAATATTAAATCTACGATAGTTATCAATGAAACTAAGTACGCTGTAAAATGTTATAACAACACTTTGTATGATTAATTGTTAATAATAAAATTGACATTATGTCGATAAATTATACCCGCGTATTTTCAATATTTATAAGAACCAAAAAGGATAGAAAAAAAATTAATTATCCATAAGCTCTTCAATACTTCATATTTCCTTCTCATCTATTTTAAGAGAGAAGAATAAAAAAAAAAAAATGAGAAAGAAATAAAAATAGAAAGAAAAAGAAAGTGTACGATCAATGTAAAACACTTAAACCAATGATTACATTATAAATATGGATACGATGAATTAAAAACGAATTTCATATTTGGTCGTTGTATACATTTCGTTTCTTATTTTTTGTTTTCTTTTTTCATTTTTTTTCTTCTTAAATACCTTGCAACATAAAAGTATATTTAAGCTGAGAAGGTATAATCAGACGATTAAACAAAGAATCATTCCTCCTTAGTGTCCTCTTTTCGAAAAATTATCGACAACTTAAGGATTCGAAAAACGTTCGATCAATATGCGGATATGATCACATTGTATCCTTTCCTTTGATAATATAAAAGCTTACGTTACAACTATCCTATAATATACTATTTATATAATAGTGCTTATAAAGAATGACGTGTAACGAAAAACTTAAAACGAGATATGCGTATTGCGAGAGAAAAGAAAACGATTAATAAAAATGGAATAATCTCGTGTCGGCGTTAATATTATCTAATACTGAGAATATTATAACAAATATATAACTGAAAACTTACGAATGAGAAAGAAAAAAAAAAAAAAAGAAAAAAGTAAAGAAAAAAGATCGCTGTACGCAAGTGTTAAATGTTGTACACGTATATTACATGAAACTGTAAATTTTCGTCTTTGAGAAAGAAGGTTAATATATATGGGGTGGTCGCGGAGTAATCGAAAAAAGTCATTTAACGCTAATGATTATGGAAAAGATGGCACATTTATTATGTTATTAGAGATAATAATATTACTAGCGATAATTATACATTTTTTTTCTTTCTTTCTTTCTTTCTTTCTCTCTTTCTTTCTTTGTTTCTTTCTCAATCGGGTACACTTTTCTCACTCTCACTCTTTCTCGCTAACGCTCATCCTTTCAAATAATATGTATAATATTTGTTTTGTTTTCTCTCTCTCTCTCTCTCTCTCTCTCTCTCTCTTTCTCTTTCCTCTCGTGATTCGTTAATTATCAATAATAATCGCATATTCCTCTTTGCAGACGCATACGCATACGTCATGGAGGAGGTCGATTCAATATCCCTAACGACCATTCACACGAGCTGACTACGTTTTATCACTTACGTGCAAATTTAATTACATATCATACAATAAGCTTATATATCTATCATAATTATACAATATTGTATCCATCGATAATCGTTCTGTTCGCAAAGGAAAATTGGTGTCTCACGACTTTCTTAGCTCACATCGATCGATCGATCGTTCTCTCTCTCTCTCTCTCTCTCTTTCGTCTCGTTCCCTATCATCTATTTGACCAATTACGAATGGAGAGTAAGGATAAAAAAGACAAAAACGGAAAAAAAGAAAAAAAAAAAGATCTAAAAAAAGAGAAAAAAAAGAACCCCTTGGAAAAAAGAGACCTAAAAAAAGAGAAAGAAAAAGAAACCCTTGGAAAAAAAATAATCGACGAATTCTTTTTCGATCGCGGCAAAGCTCGTTCGTTTTATTTCTTAATAATTATCCTTCCATTATTTTTTTTTTCTTTTTCATTCCTTTAATAATTCGTCGACGACGAAGATGATTTATGTTTTTTTTTTTTCGATATTTAACGAATTAACAAATAAAATATAAATATTTAAGATCATCTCGATTTAAAAAGAAAAAGGATTTAAATTCGTCGTTTCATTCATTAAAATTTCGAGCGAATGCGCATACTCTCAAGCCTCGTATTCCTTCACTTTGACTATCTAATTAAGACTATCGACAGGTGCCTAGCTTACATTGGCTTACGAGCTATTTATTGTCGTTATTATCTTACACGATTACCTTTCGCGAGCATAAGTGTATCGCACGTGAACTTCCCTTGATGTACTTACGTGTAGTACGTTTGTGTATGTATGTATTTATGTATGTATATTGTGTACTTGTGTTTATGTCGTCTTATCCTTTGTTCGTTTCTCTATTTCTCTTTTAGCTCGCACAATGTACAATTTATTAACTTTCTGTCTCTTTCTATCTCTCTCTCTCTCCTCTCTCTCTGTTTCTTTTTCTCCACCTCGCAATTTATAGGCATATCTTTATCCACCTTCTTTGTCCGAGATAAATTAATTATTTTTCTTCATCATTTTTTTCTCTTTTTTTCTTTTTCTTTTTGTTTCATCATAACGCTCAACCAATGGCAACCGGTGCATGTTAACACTTTGACGGCCGCTGTCACGTATATGTACGTTGGATGATTTCGCTTAACCAATGGTTTTATCAGTCGATATCACGCAAACATTGACTTCATTCTTTTATGCATTTCATCGTCCGATTACGCATAGACCCTCACGTAATTGCGTGAGTTAGCGTTGCCAATGATTATTTAACCATCATTGAATTCTAATTCTTAATATTAGCATTTGTCAATTCATGCGAAAATCGCTGAACAGAAAAGCCAAGTTATTTCCAACGAAATTAATGACGTTCCCGTCGAATTTTTAAAAATGAATATTAACAATTAAAACTGGAGCGAGGTTGTGCGAGTTGTTCTCGATCGGAGTAAAACGTTTAATTTTAAACCTTCTTTGATGATAAATTCTAATCGATGATGAAAGTTCTGTTCTTATTAGGATAATAATAATAATAATAATAATAATAATAATAATAATAATAATAATAAAAATAATAAAAATAATAATAATAATAATAATAATATTTATTAATAATAATAATAATAATAATAATAATAATAAATCTCTGATTTAACGAATTGTTATACACGTCATTAACTTGATTACGCAGAAGAAGGTAATCCATATTATAAAAGGAAATATATATATGTATATATATATATATATATTTTATATATAGACGTGTTTGTGTGCGTGTGTATGTTTGTATGTATATGTATATACATAAGTACGAAGCGTCGTGCGATCGGAAATCCGATAGGAGGATTGATCATTTGTTTCCCAAGCTAAACGATTTCTTTCATCGTTATTAGGCCGTCTGTGGAATGATCCATAGAAAAAAGAAAAAGAACGAAAAAAAAAAAAAAAGAGAGAAGAAGGAAAAAAAAGAACCGTCTCACATCTTTCTTTCTAAATAAACGTTTTCCGATTCGATGTTCCAACTTTCCGAAACATACAACTTTAAATTCGTGAAGTATGATTCAATCTGGCTCAAAATAAGTTTGGTCATCGTACAAATATTAATTAATTACCTCGGACTAAAGAGAGAAAAGTAAAAAAGGTACATTCATATATATATATATATATATATATATATATATATATATATATATATATATATAAAAATCATCGATATTGAACGCATTTTGAACTCGTGGAATTGGCAGAGCGTAGTTTTTTTTCGTTCTTCATTACACGGTGCAAAAATTTCTTTATGCGCGCACTCTTTTTCTTTTCCATACCTTCCCTCACCCACCTTCTACTCCCAAGTGCCCTCACTCCCACCCATGCTTCTTTCTTTTCCTTCTCGTTCCACTTTCCTTCCAACTCTTTTCTTTTATATCTCGACTTAAAATCGATAAAGAACACTTCATTTTATAATAATAATTATCGAAGCAGTTAAATTAGTTCTAATAAATCGACCACTTCTCCCTACTCCCCCAAAGAAATCGTCTCCGCACACAGACTTGATATAATGATAAAGATTGTTATCGACTCGATTGAAACTTTTTACATTTATTGTACAAACGAAAAACTATAATGATATGCTTCTTCACTCGGAGAGATTGAACAAACGTAGATATCGTATTTCTCATTACATTCTCGTCTATTCAAGTAAAAGAAGTTTCATTATCTCGAAGAATAAATTGTATTCCCGTACTATTTAAAATTCTAATGGGAAATAATTAATTTCTGTTTCTCAATATACAGAATATATGTCAGTGAGCCTTTCAACACGTTTACTTTGTAAATAATTTTTCAATTATGCATTCGTTCGTTATGTAATAGAAAAAAAAAGCAAAGGGAGGAAAAAAACAAAACAAAAAGAGAAAAGAAAAGAAAAAAAGAAAGAAACGGTATCGTTCGACAATAAGTTCGACTAATAAAATAGAGGATATAAATCTTATTTTATATAAATTTGAATGTAAGGTCCTAAGGCCCTTTCTTATTTTTTGTCATTATAAATATAAAAGAAAATGTTAAAGGTATTAACAATATTTTTACAGATTCTATCATCTCGTCGATCGTAGCCAATTATAGCATGTAAGTACGTAATAAACATTATGTTTTTCTTTTCTATTTCACGAGGAAGATCTATACATATCAAGTATAAACTTCATCGATTCAATAAAGAAATCTGTCAAAAGCATGACAACGTTTCTCACGCAAAAACACCGTATATATAAGATAGAACTTTACAAACTTGTACTCATCTCCATATAATACCAATAAATCTATGGACAGTGGCCAGTGCATAATCTCGCCAAAGGAACGCGAACGATTTATTGTTTTCCTAATTCGTGGGATGCAGCTTGTGTCAGCTATGTTTAATAATAATTATTGGTATAAAATATTAGTTTGCGAAGAAATTATATATATATATATATATATATATATATATATATATATATACATATATATATATATATATACATATATATATATATATACATATATATATATATACATATATATACATATATATATATATATATATATATATATATATATATATATAAAAAGAATATTTTTTATTTACACGTTTCGTTCTCTCCATCTACGTAAGATGCCCCGTTTAAGTATATTAAAGACATGTTTCTCACATGAAAGCATAGTATGGTTACACGATAGATATGCAAAATTAGCGCCACGCTATACATCGTACAACACTTTGGCAAACAATGCATCATACGTTTTTACAACGTAAGCCATTCCGTATTTGAACAATCGGTTCTAACAGGTAATCGTTTGAAAGTTCTAATATTGTCTTTGTATTTTCCTAACGAAATCTCGTTAGAATTATCGAGACAGAGGTAGAATATTTGGATTGGTAGAAAATACCTTTCAATCTACCATGATACGACTTCTCTTTTTAATTGTCATTATTGAACGACCATCGGCGAGTGTTTCATTGTGAAAAAGATATATTTTACAAATAAGTTCTATATAAACGATTAAGTATATATGATACATGGATTAAAACATTTTTCTTTTTTTCCATTTTCCTTGCAGTTTCGATTTGCAGAAGATAAGTGTAACAAGAACATATACACAGCTCTCTCTCTTTCTTTCTCTGCAGTTAAAGGTATTAAACGAGCTACAATACGTACATTAATAACATTATATAAAATGCCTAATTAAACCTGAGCAAATCGTTTGTTTCATTCGATCTAAATAATCGAGTCCAATGATACATCATTCGTCGAATCAAATGAATTGAATATGCGACGTCTCGACCTTTGGATTCGTTGGAAAATTTTTTTTTCTTTATAAACCTTGAATTATTAATTGTGCATACCCATTTCATTTGAAAAATTTAACGTCATTCATTCGACTCGATTCGGTTCGGTTCGGTTCGGTTCATTTACGATCCACTCAGATCCGTGTAATGATTTGAAATAAAGAATTTATCTAATAAAATAATTTATAATACAAACTGCATACATTCTTTCATTAAATACGAGATAGGAAAACCTGCGTTGTATTTAACTAATTGATTATGGTTTCCTATTAACAAAGATAATGTCAGTATTGTATCGAAAATTTTGTAAACTTTTTAATTTTATAATGTATTAGCAAATTTGCTCACATACATTTATACTAGTCATAATAACAGTGGAATAAACGGAAGACGCCAATTTAATACCAATTGACATGCTCCAACACTGATTATAACCATATTAAAATTGATCTCGATTTGTCTTTATTTCTTAACTACTTGTTTTTAATTTTTTTTTTTTTTTTTTTTTTTTTCAGAAATACCTTTCTGTATAAATTCTGTTCTCAATAATTTCTGTAATAGTCAATGTATAAAAAATCTTAATGTCACAGACAAAAAATTTTTTGTTAAAATATCATTACTTATAATTCACATATTCTTTAGTTTCAAAAAAATTTAAAAAAAAAAAAATAAAAAAAGGAATTAAAAAAAAAAAAAAAAAATTTTTTGATCGATTTCAAAATGAAATCTATGTAATAGTGAATCATTAAATGAAAATCATACATAATCACTGATAACAGAGTTTCATGGATGTGTAATTGCATGTAGTAATAAGTTATGAAAATTAATTAGTGTTGGATACATATGTACTGTTGGTTTCTTCTTACCTTAACATAACTCGTTTCTTAAAGCGTTGAATCGTCAAACACTATGGCATATTTACAAAGACTGTATATTTACCATGATCATCTTTCAGTAATTAGATTTCTGATAATGTAAAAAGTTTCCATCTATATAGTATGTCTTAAGTGTACTTCTCACAAAACATGCGACTTTTATGTTTTCAATTTTATCATTGATAAAATCAAATTCTGCTTCGAACGATTCCATGACACAGTCCGCAACTTTATCGACATTCATGAACATAAACAGAACTAGAGCCATCTAATGAACGCATTGAAACCAAAACGTCAAATCGTTTCATTTAATTACGTTCGGCTTTAATTCCGGCAGTGTTTCTAAATACAAAAAAAAAAAATCATACGCAATGTAAAGTATCTTTTTTGACGTTTCAGTTAATCATACCTGTTGCATAATACGTCCACATTCCTTAAATATTTGTTGCTATTTTATCACAGTTCCAATTGATATGCCGATAAGTTTCTTTCCAAGTTTCTTTGGAAATAAAAATATCTCTATTATGCAAAATTTCAAACAAAGAAACAAGAAATAACTGACTATGATTATCAATAATCGTATTCACTTCGGTATGTGCCGTTATATTACTTTGGAGAGAAAAAAGAAAAAAAAGAAAAAAAGAAAAAAAAAAAAAAAGAAAAAAAAAAGAGAACTTTTTTCTTTTTGTTCTTATCAATAAAAACAAAATCGTTAAGTTTCAATTATTTTTTACATAGAATTTTTTCAATATCATCTCTGTACAAATCTACTTTTGAAAGTTTGATTGAAGAAACGTTCAGCGATAAAAGAAAACGATTGATACTTTTAGCATTACAATTAAAATATGTAAAATGGCGCATTCCGTAAGTCTTAAATCATCTATCGAAGTGACATTACTGAAAATTGTAATGATCACCGTATAGTCGATAAATTTTAAACACCATCAATTCCACGATTCTCTGTAAGTTCGATTTATATTAGGTCATAAAAGCGAGTCAATATATACCGACAACGGGGCTTAGATCGAGCTAGTGAGATCTCGATCGTTAACTACAAACTTTTATATCTCGAAAGAGAGGAACCATATTCCTTTGTCTTCTTGCTATTTATAAAAATAATTTCAAGCCGCCTTAAAAGGGTAGATGCTTCTTAAGACTACCTGTTCTATGCTTGGATCTCTACAAATCGATACTTTTTCCTTTCCTTATCCGACGTAAAAAAAAAAAAAAAAATGTCAAAAGATCACATATGTCTCATTGAATGTTCCATACACTCGTAATAATGATTCAATTTTTTGCATAATAGGCACTACGTTTTACAGCATCATTTAAAAAATATTTTTAAAACTAATAATAATAATAAGAAGAAGAATGATAGTAATTATAATAATTATAATAATAAAAATAATAATAATAATAATAATAATAATAATAATAATAATAATAAAAAAGAAAAAGGTAAAAAGAAATCTAAATGAGCCTTTATGTAAAATCATAGATCATCATTGTTAAAATACTGAACGACATGGAAGAGAAGTTTTTCATTCAATCGACATAATACCATTGAATATTTTTATACTTTAATAGCCCATAAGGATAGGAAAAAGTTTTGATAAGTGGATACAAGTCATATTTGTAGACTAGCCAATTTTAAGGTGTATCTACCCCTTAACACAGGATGATACCGCCGCAGAGCCGCTGCTACTGTGGCTGCGTTGGATTGTGCTGAAGGGAAGGTGGTGGACCCTAAAAAATATATACGTTTATAATGTTGCACGTAATTAATAAATAAGAAATATTATAGTAATTCAATACATACAGGCATCGCGGGAAAAGGTGGTTGAGAATGTGCATGAGGGTGAGGATGTGGATGTGTTATGTGTGCCGCCAGATGACCAGGTAACTTTGGTCCATCTTCTGCTTTTTCTTCCTCTCTTCTTTTTAGACATGCTGCTTTTGGATTAAGGTTTCGTTCTGCGAATATATGAAAGGACATTGATTAAAACTTAAAATTACATAATTTCTTTATAAAAAGAAGAAAAAAAAGAGAAATAACAAATAAAGAACAAAATTGTACCTCTAACTTGCTGTTCAAGCGTCATGATAACTTCTACGGCCATATTAAGGATACCAAGTTTTGTTTGTGGTTTGTCCGTTTTCAAATGTGTCATACACATTCTTCCAAGTTCTTTTAAAGCTTCATTGATGTCCCTAATACGTATCCTGTAATAAATTTTATATTGATCCATTAGCAATTTGTACTTTTTGATCAGCGTAAGAAGACACAACAATTTTAAAAGTATTCTTTCCATCCACAATCGTTCAACTCTCTATCAATTACAAAGAAATTTGAATATATAAATGATATTATATATTACATATGTATATAAGTAGAAAAACTTATGTTTCTACTTTAATAATATCTATTTTCATGAAACCTTTTCTATACATATATATATATATTACAAATATCATTTAAAATTTTCACAGAATTGAGAATAAAATCAGAGCATCGTTGTCACACATACATAGAATACGGGCCACACATAGCACTGAATTATTTAACCACATAAATGCATCGGTGCATATCTTTGGTATGCGCTTACCTTTCCCTAGCATTATTTGCTTGTCGCCTCTCTTTCTCCCTTTGCGCTTTCACATCAGGGTCGTCATCCTCATCCTCAGCGCTCGAACAACAGTTACGCAATAACAATACTTGATTAATCACCTGATGTAAATAACTTTATAACCTAACCTAGTTAATTAAAATAATCTACCATCGTCAAAGATAGCAGAAAAACATAATTTCAATTGAAACTAGTAAATGAATTTTTATAGTTAAAGCTTATAATAAAAACATAATGATTACCAGTTGTTCGAGCAAAACTATGATAATTTTCGTAAAATTATATTTATATATATATATATATATGATATATTTCAAGATGACATATTAATGAACACACGCAGCTGCTTTTAATCTGAGAATTGTGGTTATGAATAAAAAAGTAGGTTTCACTTTCTAAGGCCCGTATTCTTTGCACCGAACATATCGATGGTGAATATTTGCATTATAATATAATTTACATTAATATTTCCTGATGTTTGTGGATAAAAAAATCTTGAGCTCTTATTTGATGTCGTTTACCTAGAAAATTCAGAATTCATGATATTTTTCTATTTATCAAATTTTTAAATTATACCTTTGACAAAAATGTATTAACGTGTCGCACCATGAAGCACAATAACAAAAAACGTTCGATTCTAACATCAATACTGTACAAACATAAATAATGTTTCCCCATTAATTCAAGTACAATGAGTAAATAAACAAATACAAAGTAATATTTCCTTTTCTTTTTATTTATTTCGAATTTAGTATAACGAAAAATTGGTCTGTTTTCTTCTTACCCCACCCGCTTTTTTTCTTTAACGAAATGACCGAGTTAACCTTAATTGTCAATTAAAGATAAATGATGCCACACAAAAATAATGTCACTTGGATCTGCATCTAGAGTGAAAATAAAAATGTACAAACAAAAATAAAATCTACGTAAATGGAGAAATCAATGCAATATTCAATTAATGTAGATCACAGTGCTGTATATTCTAACGTAATATAGCATGCCTAGGGACCGAATCGCAATCGAATTAAAATGAAACTGATTTGCAGATACGCACGAGAAATTGAATTTTTTTTTCTTCCTTTTTTTATTTATGTATTCTCATTCTTCTTCTTTTTTTTTAAACTAATTCATTGTTATTATTATTACTATTACTATTATTATTATTATTATCATTATTATTATTATTATTATTATTATTATTATTAATACTATTACTATTATTATTATTATTTTTGTTTTTTTTTTTCTTTAACTTATCTCGTTTTACCATCATTTCTGACGATAACCAGCAACATTTTAATTTTCACGCTCGAATACGGGCCTTGCAGTGCAACGGATTTAAGGATTATGGGAAAGTCGTAAGGACGTCTCAATAATAATCGAAAGTTTATGCATGCCAAGTTTAAAGAAGAAGATATAAATAAGTATTTTTGCAACAATACTCTCCATTTACGATAAAAATGAATATATATATATATATATATATATATATATATATATATATACAAACACGTATAGTTTATAACATCATATATTGTGCATATTTAATTTCACTGAAATATCTCTTGTGCATGTCATATACTTTAGAAATATCATTTTAAAATTAAGACAAAATCTTATCCTGAACAAATCCAAGGAAAGGTAGAAAAATACATATAAAATGATAGGGAAAATGAGGAATTTATAAATATATATATATGTATGTATACATGTATATATGTATATATATTTATATACATATACATATATATACATAAAAGAAAAAAAAAGAATGCAACAATGTGTGCATACTGCGTGTGTTCACTAACCTTTCACGAACGTTGTTGGCTTGTCGACGTTCTTTTTCACGCACCGCTTTGGTGCCAGGATCATCACAATCTTCGTCAGCACTCGAACAACGGTTTTTTTAAAGACACAAGATGTTAGTTCAAATAAGTTCATTGAATGATACGCGAGATAAATATGTATATACTTAAAAGATATTTACATTCATGAGTATTCGCGATACATATTGTGAAATATATACGAAAAAAGGATACAATATATATATACATATATATATACATATAATATAAATATATATATATATATATATATATATATATACATATGTATATATTACGTTAGGGAAAAAGAAATTCATTATTTTTGCGTGAACTTCAAGACTTTATTAAATATGTTTCGGATTATCCAATTTGGGTCAAATAAAAAAAAAAAAAAAAAAAAAAAAAAAAAAAAAAAAGAAATAAAATAAAATAATGGATTTCTTTTTCCCCAACCTAATATATATATAAGTATATACATTGTATATCTTTTTTATTTTCAAACCTGACTTTGACAGGATGAAAAAATAAAAGAGATAAAAAAAAAAAAAAAAAGGAAGAAAAAAAAAAGTGAAAAAAGCAAACAAGGAAAATTGTTCATTCCAGGAAATAAGCTACGAGAAGATACTTACTACCTGCGCGACCTCTTCGTTCCTTTTCCTTGAGACGTCGAATTAACCGTCGCCGTACCAATTACACCGGCCGCTGCTAATTCACTACTCGAAGGTTTTGTTTCACCGCCGCTACTGTCCGGCGGATCTTTTCTCTTTTCTAAAGAGATGTATTCTGCTCATTATTGATAATGTCATTTAGCATCTTCATATTAACAACACATTGTTATTTGTACGCTTAAAAATGATTAACGGAATAAAAGAGATACAGGATTTTCTTCTTAAATATCTTATCTATTTTCAATAATTAGATATCTTATTCGATTGATTGTGATCAATACACACATACGCACACACAACACACAGAGAGAGATGAACATTTTATTACTTATATATAAGCTGTTTACAAGTCAAATCAATTAACTCCACTTTTTGAATTTTTTTAAATTTAAGTGTCAAAGAACTTGATAGTCATCTAATTTCTTTTTATATTCAAAAGATTTCAATAAATTACAATGAATTTCCCTAATTTCCATTATTCAATGTCATTAAATGATAAAATTTTTTTTGACTATCAAATAAAAAATAATTTATTACAGAACCCAATCTGATTAACTCCGTACTCTAATGTAAATCGTTACAATAATGCAATTCTAATATAGCAACAAGACATTCTACAATGTTTATTTGAATTTATATTTTAAAATGAATTTTAAAAAGCAATTTATATTATTTCATCACATTTTTTCACTTTTTTTTTATGGAGTTAATCGATTTGTCAAATAAATGACTCATATAT
>NC_062195.1:7929600-7957100 GCF_912470025.1 Vespa velutina
ATCATAGAATAATGTGAGAAAATGTCAACTTAATATTTTATAATACTTTACACATATGTATATATATTCTTTCCATGATTTATATTTGACAAATGACTACAAATTAAATTACTAGATCTATTTAACAATCCATTTAACAATCTTTACGATCTTAAGCAATGTTTATCACGAAATAACATGAGAGAACATCTACAATATTTCATAATACTTTATATATACACATATATGTAGATATGTACACACGCATACACACACACACGCGCGCGCGCGCGCGCGCATACACACAAATTTTTTTATATCATTTATATTTGAATAATATCAAATGATTACAAATTAAATATAATTAATAACAATGAAAGAAATAAAAATAACGTACTCGTGTGCTCACTACAGATGCAAGGGTCTTGCCGAGGGTGTCCCCCGTTGGTGGTTGTTGATTGTTTGCGGGTGCGGCGTTTGGCGCCGATGGAGCAGTGGTCGGTGCACCAGGACTATGACTATATTGCAAAGAGGCCGGAGAAGGTGCTCCAGTGCCACTATTCGCCGCTGCTACCGCAACAGCGGCGCTACCTCGGAATGTCGACATCGGCGGAAGCGAAGCCGCGCTGGTTACAGCTGAGCCAAGAATTGGCGCCGCTGGTTCACCGTTCGGTGACATCGCCGAGTATGCCTGAAAACATGACTGACGTTATTAGAACAAATAAGAAAAAAAAGAAAAAAAAAAGAAAAAAAAGAAAAAAAAAAGAAAAGAAAGAAAAAAGAGAGAAAAAGGAATGAAAATAAAAATAAAAAACGTAAGACCGATTTGATCTTTACTTTATTATTACGAATCTTCATACGTATGATCGCTTCTCATTTTTTTAGCGAACAAAAAAAAAAAAAAAAAAAAAAAAAAGAAGAAAGCAAAAAAGAAAGAAATCATTATTTTTCAAAGGACTCTTTTTACTCTTATATTACCTCGCTTTAATCTCTAAACATTAGCTTTGATATCGGATACGCCTAGCGGGATAGCGCTCTCTTGCACCTACTGAAATTGCTCGTAAAACGTCTAATTTTAAGCACCACCGAGGGCGTAGAGAGGCACGTATTTATCAACAAATTAAGAGCCCGAACGCCTACGAAAAGTTCGAATTGTGGATCGAGTCACGACGATGTTACGCGACTATATAGTGTGGTGTTTTCTCTTTATTTTTTCTTTTCCATCTTTTTTTCTTTCCTTTTTTTTTTTTTCTTTTTATTGAAGATTCATGAAAATTTTTGATTACGATAATAAAAGCACGAGAATCAAGGAACGAACGAATGCGTTAGAAGATGCTAACGATGTTTTTTAAAAATATGATTTATCGTCGAAGTATCGAAGAAAGATCGGAACAAGAAAAGACATTTTCAAGGCCAAAACTTCACAAATCTTTCAAATGATTTTAATGACGTTGTTTTGTAAAAAGAATTAAAAAAAAAAAAAAGAAAAGAAAAGAAAAAGCAAAATATATCGAAGGAAATAGAAGATAACAGATGGAAGGATGGACAATTGAAGGTGCAAGGAAGGGAGGAAAGTGTGGGGGAGGTTGGGCTGAGCGGAAAGATGGTAAAGGAAAGGGAGAGGATGGAAGGATGGATAGATGGATGGATGGATGGATGGATGGATGGATGGATGGATGGATGGATAGATAGATGGTAGGGAATCCAGGATGCCACGAAGAGCAGAATTTCGTGGTAACCATGGACAACGTAAATCAAACGAAGGCTGCACTTGACTAGAAACACGAAGTAGCGGGAGGGCGAATCTATATATAGCACCCAATGACTCATTTGACGTTACTCCGCGTACATGGAGCACTGTCAACAGTGCCTCTCAACCGGTACTCGATGCCTACACTCCTCGATTTGATTTACGCTAATGCCGGGAGTCGACGAATCAATTCGAAGGTCATCTTTCGAAGAAGAGGAAGAAGATGAAGCAAAAGTCTCCTTCTCCTTCTTCTTTTTCTCTTCCTCATATACCTCGCCTTCCTTCTCTTTTATTTCGATTTAGCACAACTATTTTCTTTCTATCGTTTAACTTTTTATGGTTCAGGAAAGCCACAATATGTCGCTGGTCGTTGGATGTATCATCTCGACGTGAAAATTTTTTTTCTTTTCTCTTTTTTTTCTTTTTTTTTTTTTTTTTCAAGTTAAACACTCTCCTCGCGTGATTCGTTAAAAAGTTCGACAAAAAATGTTCGTAGAAAAAAAGAATATGTCATGATTGATGATCGATCGATCGTTCATTCGTTCGTTCATTTTCGAACTTTCTGGAGTAAGGAAGAAGAGGGGAAAAAAAAAAGAAAAAAGAAAAAAAGAAATATCCAGAAGTAAAAACGCAAGAAAACTACTTACCATGGGATCATGGGGTAGGTGCATGGGGTAGGCCGGTTGAGCTAGGTGAGGGGGAGCGTATCCACTGTAGGGGGGCTGAACTCCGCCGCCACCTCCCGTCCATGGGTCACCTGGACCCGTACCCGCTGCATTCCCATCTATAAATGGGAGAAAAAGAATGCACACATATATATATTTCATCGATCATATCTTTTCTCTTAACATCTAAAAATACGCATGATTTTCGATTCTTAGCGAGAAGTGATTGACGATATAGCTCAAAGGTTACATAGTCATTAAAATTAGAAAACAACTAAGTTAAAATATCGTCGATTTTATTATTATAACTGTATTAGTATAACTGTATTCTTTTTTTTCTTTTTTTTTCCCCCGATCCATATAATTTTTGATATATAAACTGATGATTTTTCATAAAATCATAATTAAGAATAATAATTTCATTCTTAATTTTTTCTCCATGTTATATATATATATATAACAAACTAACAATCCAAATTATAAACAAAAAAAAGCTTTAGATATTTTATTGAAGTGGTTACGATTAAATTATCCGATTCATGTGAATCCTAAGAATCATGTTACAACTGATCGATAGGGAGGAGAAGGAAGAGAATGAGGAGAAGTGGAGAGGGAGATTTTCAATAAGGATGATATTTGAAAACATGTCAACAACAAATAACATGGCCTGTTCGATGACCAAAGGAATGCGTCGCACACGCAAAGGAATGATGGCATGTATGTACATTAATGGCCGACGAAATTATGTTAAAAGATATGTTTCTTGATTATTCGGTACATTTTTTTCAGAAAACCTTATTGCGACAACCAAAGAACTCAATGTTGTCTTTCATCCTGACACCTAATGTCAAAGAAAATTGTTCACTGCTGGTGGTAGGCAAGACTATTATTTCAGTTGAAAACAACAGCAATAAGCTGTCCGCGAAACGTTACTCTTGATACTTTTCCTTGATATAATTCCTTTTTGTAGTTTCTGAGGATCTCACAACGAAAGAAATGAAACTAAGCCAAACTATTCTGACTGTTTCTACGAACTCTTATAATGGCGGCATTCGATGCTTGATAAAACTTTTCGCCTCTCGTGTCATCTCGTAACTTCAATTTATATAAGCCGTTGGAAAAGCTTTTCTACCGGATGTCTCCGAATAAAAAAAAAAATATCTTCCATTTATTATCTGTCTATTCTTCATACGATATATTCCTTTTTTTTTTCTCGTTAAACATTACAAATATTGTCCATCGAATAAATTAAATTTCAATGAAAATTTTACACGAAAATTTTACTATCATTTAAACGAAAAAAAAAAAAAGGAAAATATTTCATTGTTGTCTTTTTTTTTTTTTTTTTTTTTTTTTTTTTTTTTTTTTTTATATAAAAAAAAATAAATTAAATATATCGTCAATCTCTCACCAAGTAGATTGATGAATCAAACGTATATATGTCACTGTAAAAGATTAAGCTTAATAAACTAATATATTTTTCTTTAATACCGTATCATGTTATCACTTATCGATTAAATCATTCTGATATCACACGAAAAAATGAGATACATACAACGTGTTATACATATATGTACAAGTTTTTTTTTTATTATGTATTATACGTGTATACGTGTACATTTTCTCCTACTTTTTTTTTTCTTCTTTGTTCCTTTTTCCTTTTATTTTTTAATCAGAACACAGATATTTGTAAATCTTCGCGGCAAGAGAACTTCGACGTTGGAACGTCGGATACGAGCGAATAACAAGATTGTTATTGTTTTTGCGCGCGACAGACAGAGCGACGAATTTTACGATCGAACGTTAAACAGCCGAATATTACCGTTGCTCGTAAAGTCGCTTTATCGTCTATTAGAATCGTTATGCGATTTCGAACTAATATATAGAGAAGAAGATATCTAGACGCACATATGTACGTAGCGAGCATACGTATGCTTAACAATATGGTTACAAAGTCACGTATAAAATGCTTGCAACAATGAAGAAAAAAAAAATAAAAATAAAAAGATAAAACAGAAAAAGAAATAATAATAATAATAAAGAAAAATAAAAGAATAATAAAAAGAAAGCAAAGAAAAAAAAGAACAAAGAAAATCATTTTCAACTCACCGATATAATATGGATCTGCATAAAGGGCCGCAGCTTTAGGCGATGTATATCTCGGCGAGTCTTGTCCGAATTCGTCCGAGCCATACTGTAAAAAAAAAAAAAAAATTAATTGAAAGTGATTTTTAGTATTCTGCTTTCTTTCTTTTTTTAAGGGGGAGAATAAGTGAAGGGAACAAAAAAAAAAGAACACAGAGATAGAGAGAGAGAGAGAGAGAAGTAATTATCTGTAAATAAATTAATTGTTTACGCTTATACGTAAACCTAATGATAAAAGCTTCGACGACGATCCATCGTGGATAGGGTAGAACTAAGGAAACGTCGATCGTGCTTTCGGTTACAACACAACGCTTTTATATACCGGCGCTCATCCATCTTAGGAGGAGCACAATCCGGCTATTGCGACACGGCGGCTTCTGGCAAGAATAGAGATTAATTCAACGATATAAACAGGAACGTGTGTAAGAAGAAATCAACCGAGATTCGATTTAACGTAAACTCGTTATAAGTATGCGAGCGATTGCGCAATCGTAAAAGAATAAAATCGTTATTTCGCATCCATCGATTAGATTTAACATCGTTAAAGAAACGAAATCCTACGAGATATATAGATCCTTTCTCGAATTAAATTTCGTTTTTTTATTTTATTATTATTATTATTATTATTATTATTATTATTATTATTATTATTTTTATTATTACTATTAATTTACAATATATTTATCTTATCTTTTTTTCCTTCTTTTACAACGCAATAAGATATATATATATTTACAATATATATTATTTACAATATATATATCTTATTGCGTTGTAAGAGAAGGAAAAAAAAGAAAGAAAAAAAAAAATATATACTCTTAACGGAACAATTTTCATTTTTTTTTCTTTATATAACATAATGTATATGTAACCATGACACGTGGAAAAAAACAGGGGATATAATTATTGTGATTGAACTTTTTTTTTATTTTTAATTATCAATTTATTACCATAATCTGTCCGGCGTATTCCATGGGGTACACATACATGTTGAAACCGTCCTAAACGAGTTAGTATCGTTCGTAACACCATATGTTTGCGACGCTATTTGTTGAATGTTCAATAGAGTATCCAAACAAACAAAAATTTCTAATGGAAATAAAATCTTTGTATGTTGATATGTAATTTGTAATAGTGAAGCACATAAAGCTAATTAACAAATTGAAAAGATATGGTAATTACTGAAGATACCATGGAAAACTTAGTGTTAGATTATCCAAACAAAACAAAACAAAAAAAATACAGAAAGAGAGAGAAAAAAACTAATAAAAACTCTAATTCAGGAATTAAATTTATACGTAAGAAAATGGAGTAATGTAATTGCGAGTAAAATCACTGAAAGAGAGTGACTACTCTATTAGCTCAGAAACTAAGGAAATAAATAAGCCATCTGTTTCAGTCAGAAAATTTAAAGGAAAGAATAATCATTATGCTTTTGAGATCAGCGATTTGAAAGTCTAAAATCAAAAAACGCAGGAAAAAACTGAAAGAAAAGACAGAAGTTTTACTTAAATGTAAGAAAAGACTAGAAGGCGACAAAGCCTTATTTATTAAACTCAAGTGCAATAAATAATAATTGCATAACGCATGGATGGTAAAATCATATGAAAATAAATAAGATGCTGTGTTTAAAATAGATAAGAACATGTTGATTATCTAGAAATAAAAATACCATATTATAGATAAAAACTGAAACAGATTCTATAAAATAAGTATTGAAACATTATATAAGATAATACATGAAAACACGAGATTATACGATGAAAACCCAAGAAATACTTGAAAAACAATTAAGTTCTTCACGTAAAAGAATAAATCTAAGATTCTGGATCTTGAATCGATATTATTAAATATAAACAGTTGTTTGATGATATCGCTTTAGAGCAATAAAGAGATAATTAGGAATATAAAGAATTAATAGAATTAATACTACTAGATAGACTAAATAAAATTAAAACTAATGAAGATATATTAACTGAATTTATTAGCAGATCAAAATATCCAGTACACAGTGATAATAGATTATCAGATCAATTGATTAATAATGTAAGTCCAAAAAGTTAAAATTAGAGAATCAATAATTAGTAATAATTCGTTAAAGAAAGAGTTAGAGTGCAAACATGATTTAGAAAAAAAAATAAATAAATAAATAACAAAAGAATAAAATGCATCATTTGAGAAGTAACAATAGAAACTAAATAAATAAGAATGATGAGGAAACTTGTTCAAACGCGTGGATGCACGCTCGATTGGCGCGAACATGGCCGACATAACCTCAAAAAGCAACATGCTGCTTTTTTTCTTACCATCGCAGATTTCGCAAAAGGCCAATTGGCCAAGAAAAATTTGTCTTTCTTTAAATGCACGTTTAAATAGTTCTATATCAATAAATTATCATTCAAGTTCACAAACTTCACAAAATTGCATTTGCATTTTTTGTCCCCAAATTGAAAATTTTTTTATGTCGATGAAATGTTATATTAAACGATAGAAGCAAAAGCTTTAAAATCAATAAGATATTTCTTCTATCTTCAATACTATTCGTTCGATATTTACTACGTCATTTTGGTACAATTCGAAAAAGGTTAAAGTACTTTATAGTTATATCAAGTGACCAATAAAAGGAGAAAGAAGAATTAAAGTTTCTTCGACGACTCATCTTCGTAAAACGAACTTCCTACAGTCATCGAAATGAGATTTAACAGCTTTCCGTAAAGGATACGAGAAAAGAATCGCGTAAAAAGTTCTTCGTGAAGAACGACGTGTAAGTGAAAACTTTGGAAAATTCCGAACTTCTCTTCGAACTTCTTCTCAGAACATTTCTTGTTGGAATGTGTATATATATATATATATGTATATATATATATGTATGTATGTATGTATGTATGTATGTATATACATGTATATATCTATGTATTTATATATGTATCGATTGATTAGTTCAATGAACACGATTAAGAATTTTGTATTTTGAGAAAAGACGGATAAATAAGAACATAAAGCACAAACACGAGAAGCACCAACAAAATCGAGAGACGGCAGACAACTAACTGCCGCCGTATAAGTGACGAGCGTGGTCGCTATTCACCTATTGGTCACGATCGAAGTGGGGAGAGAGCATCGACCAATTGCGTTACAATACATCGACACGTGACATGTGAACGCATAGAGATCTTCGTTCTAATACATAAGGGCAACTTGCTGAGGAATAGAATTAGAAAAAGACAAAAAAGATCTTATATGATAAATACTTTATATATGATATATATATACACACACATATATATATACATATGTGTGTGTATAATAGCATATATCGTATAATAGCGTATATATATGCTACTATATATATATATATACATATGCCTTTTATAATTGTATTTAAAATTTATAAGACCTGTCCCTCTCGAAAATAACGAAAATTGATCTTTCCCAGCATATTTCCGAAAAAATTATTAAAGTTCATAATAATTTTGATGAACACTTTTCTATGGGACACTATATTCTATATATCCTATATATATAATATATATAATATAATATAATATAATAATAATAATAATAATAATATATATTATATTATATATAAAATTTAAAATAAAAAAAAATATATATATATAATATACATAGTAATAGTACTAAATTAATTCAAATGGAAAGAATGAACTATTGTTTAGCATTTTGTAATTACAGTATTCGTATTTTCTTTTTTCAATTTTCACGATCTTTTTTTTACGAAAAAGAAAAAAATAAATAAACAAGTAAAAAAAAATAATAAATAAATAACATAGAACGATCATTGTTTGTTCGACAAGAGATTAAGTACGAAAGACAAGTTTAGTTATATCCTCGTGAAATGGCCAGTAAATTATTCACCAAAAACCACATAACGGTCACAACTTTCGGAAGGACGACATTCTGCATAGACAATAATTCAACTTTTATTTCCTTGTACGGTAGAGATGGTCTGTCTATGGGAGGAAAGTAGTATATAAGAGTGAAAGAGAAAACCGAAGAACAACGTAGAATGAAGAACGAAGAAAAGAAGAGATGGGGCAGGCGTAATAATAAAAATGTCCGTCGACCGACAGGACGGATCAGAAATCTTAATATGTCCCTGTGGTGTCCACGGTCGGCCATGAGATCAGAGGAGTCAGCGATTTCCAGCCAATATAAATGTCCTACATTGATTTAGTTCTCCTTTTCCCTCGCCTTACGTGATTCCAACAATGGGAGGAAGGGTCTCCAAAGGGAAACGTCTCCGTCAGGGAAATTAGCTTTCGAAGATTCGAAATGGCACATAAGGGGTTAGTCAGTCATCCACCATATTCTTTTTTCTTTTTATTTTTTCTTTTCTTTCTTTTTCCTTTTTGTTTTTCTATAAAGCGAAGAGAGAACATATTTGAAAAATCAGTCACTTGACCAATTTATATTTTCTATCATGGATCATTCGATTTAATTAATTTGTACAAATATTTTAAGAACGAACGGATATCATTTAAACGTTGGACTTTTCTTCGAAAAAACATTTCTCCTTTTTATATACGCCATACGACGTTTTAAATTTTATACCACAGTACTCTCTCTCTCTCTCTCTCTCTCTTTCTCTCTCTCTTTCTCTTTCTCTTTCTATGCTCTTGCACGCGCGCGGGCGCGCATTTCATTCGAGTCGTAAACGTGCCTATTTGAGTCGCGGTAAATTTAATAGAGATGATGGTAAAAGTAAAATCGACTTTTGGACGTCCTAAATTCGTGCTCTGTATACAACAGGGCCAATGATCTTTCTCGCCACCCTCCCCTCCCATGGATAAACAACGAATAAATCGAGAAACGATCAAGTATCAAAGTAGCGTATGCTTGAATCAAGTTATATAACAAGAAAAAGTATATTAAAAATCATCGAGGTAATTTGCCTTCCCCTCTCCTCTCTCTTGAACATTAAAACTCTCTGCAAGATGACGTTCGCAAAGATGCACGATTAAAAGTATAACGGAAGGAGCCGAAAATACAATAATAATAAAATGTATATAGGATGATTAAAAAGTAGAGCATGCTTGCCATGAGTGGCCCAACAGGGATAACAGGAGAGAACCGATACAAGGATAATAAAAAATTCTTAATGTAACGCGTATAAAGTGGTAATAACCGTAAAACAAAAAAGAAATTAAATTTCAGGTACATAATAATCGATTAACGTCTTTCGTAAAACATCCTTCTCTCTTCTTCTCTCTTTTCTTCTCTTCTCTTCTCTTCTCTTCATCATCTCTTCTTCTACCGAGCCGTTATTGATGCTACACGTGGGCGGAAATGAGTTTAAGGGGTCGACGAGGAGAGATCGCGGAAAGAGAAGGAAGAGGGAACACGCAGAAACGAGGGGTCACTATCGGAGGGATAATAGATAGACCATTATCTCTCTATTAATTACTACATCGAAACTTTTACCTGACGCTACGATATCGCTCGATAAACCAGGTGTTTTTTCTCCTTCTCTTTTTCTTCTTATTTTATTTAATAATATATGTTTTCTTACTTATTCTTTTGTAATCTTGTGTATATATATATATATATATATATAAATAATTTAATTTAATCATTAATTAAATGTATAATTAAATAAATTAATATAATTTTTATTACTTTTTAAATTATTTTATAACATTTTATTATTTATAAAATAGAATAATTATTGATTTATTGTTTATTGTTTATTATTTATAAATATTTATTTATTTATTCATTTATTTATATACTACATTTAATTTGATATTTCTTTTTTCTTTCTGTGAAACATATATTTTCTTTTCGTTTCTTTTTATTTATTTTTTTTTTTTTTTTTTTTTTTTAAATTCGATCGCTTATGTGAAGAATTACATGGAAAAATTATTTTCTGTAATTTCATCGAAAATCATCGTTTATCTCTAATTGATCTTATCCAGATAAGATCGATGTTCGAAGGATCCATCCTTCCTAAAGTAAATTACTCTTACACACATATATGCACATACCAGTAGGACATTACCGTTCTTCAGCTTATCGCAAATAAATTTCATTTTTCGTTGAAAACAGCATCTTATTTCATTTTCATTCGTATGCTTCTTTTTTCGTTTTTTTTTTTGTGCTTCTCTTATCTCCGTTTATTATTTTTTTTTTTTTCATTCCTTTACTTTTTTTCTCTTTCTTTTATTTTCTCTCTTCTTCTCATCTTTAAAATAACAGTTTAATGGAAGCTCATTTCGCGAGAAGAGAGAACGCAACGGTCTTTACGTTTAATAGTCCGCCGTGCCTCGTGGATGACGGGCCGATAATTTTCGAATAGTCCGACTCCGTTACACCAAACTCGACTTTAACATCTCTTCTTCAGTTTTAAACGCGAGATTGCTCAATTTGACATTAGCGAAATGATGGTCTCATCGTGTAGAAACATTGATAGAGCTTCACGATTAAGAAGAATATAGTTCGAGAATTTAGGAGTTAACAGATATTAAAAAGACATTTTGTATAGTGTCTGAGTGGATAAGAGGATTACAGGATCGGTTCGTCGATAAGTAATAAAGAACGAATGAACGAATGTTATATATCCGATACGACAGCCATCTTGTTATTTTTGACACATCATCGATAATATTAAAAGAATTCTATTCTCCTCTTTTTTTTTCTTTCCTTTTCTCTTTTTTACGAACACCACACTTTTCGTTGTCGTCTCAGATTACAGACAAGCGATCGTTCGTTCATCTGATATAAATTATTATTACGAAAGGACGACGATCGATTTTTTAACGCTGGTGAGAAAAAAAAAAAGAAAAAAAAAAAGAAAAAAAAAAAAAGAAACGAAAAGGAAAACCAAACCAAAACAAAAAAGACGAAAGCAATTAACCGTGTCGACCGATAAGAAAAATAGAACGAAGAAAAGAGAGAAAGGGCCGACAGTTCTCGAAGAGGCCGAACGAAGATTACGAAAAGACGTGGGAACGTCAAAGTTTTTCTCTCTCTTTCTTTCGAAAACCCTTCGAACGATAAAACGTTTCTTTGCGGTATGGTAATTTCTCTCTTTCTTCTCTTCTTTTATTTTTGGGAATTTATGTTTCTTCTTTTCCACGGGTGTAGCAACATATGAGGGCTTGACGTGTTCCCATGGTGGAAGGACGGACACGACCATAAAGGAAACGCCCGTAGATGGAATAGACATGTTTCGAGTAGGACGACTTCCGGTTGTACCATTTTCAACGAACGCAAAGGGACACAACACCGCGAGCTCTCTTTTTTCTTTTTCTTTCAAACGTTCACGAAGGTTATATAAACTTTTAAACTACCCGTTTAACGACACCACGTCTATAAATTCAAAATAACCAAGTCGTTTGTTATACATACTTATTCTTACCGATCGCTATCGTATCGTATCGTATTCTATCTGAACTTAACTATAGATAATTACATACATTTCAGTGTATCATTATCGGAAAATATTGTAATGAGTTAACCGTATTGCGTATGTATGTGTATGTGTGTATTTCAAATACAACCGGTCGTACGTTTTATTTACATAATATGCAATCCAAACTCGTGATCAAGATCGTTATCGAAGAATTTCTCCTCCCGTTATCGTAATTTTCGTATGAAATCTATATAAAATCGCATTAATTTATTTCACTTATCATTTATTTCACATAAATCTTTTAAACTTATCTACATAATGTACATACATACATATATGTATGTACATCTACGAAAGATTTTATATATATATATATATATATATATATATATATATATATATATATTTAAATCCGTGATTGAATATAAATCTTTCTTTGTTCCTTTCTTATTTTATATCTTTTCTTCCTCGGTTAATCTCCATTACGTTCGGCTCGATTAAACGAACCATTCTCTCATAAGAATATGAAATAATTATCACGATAAAACTTTTGCTTGTTCATCGTTATCAAATTACAAAGAGACTAACTAGGAGTTACAAAAGAAAGCAAGAGAAACGGGTGCATGCTAATATTTGATTTTTTGACGATGGACGATATTTCATCCGACATTCGATCGGATGTTATGCTGATTTCGTGTCGAGTTTAAAAATGGAGTCCGTGTATTCAGAAGAGAAGGTGCAACGCGGTAACAGATAACGGCAATGTGATTTAATAATAATCATGACGAGCTAAAATTACTTCGACGAGGTGCATTCCCGTTAATCTTCAACAATTAACAAGAAAGCTAATCCAATTTCTTTTTTCTTCTCTTTCTTCCTTTTTTTTTAATTGACATTCTGTAATTACAAAAAAAGATCTTAGAATTTCGACATTTCTTTTACAATATAAAGAAGATAAACTTAAGTTTGTAATTTCGAAAAAAGAATATATTAAAAATAATTATTATTATTATTATATTTTTTGATTTTTTATAATGATATCAAGAAGGAAAATCGAAATATAATTTCCAGAGTATGAAAATCGATCATCGAAAATTATAGAAGAGAAATAATGGCTGAGAAACGTTATCGACGTGTCCACTAATTATTAATTATCGGTCTAATTCAGTCGGGGAAACTCGAAGGTAAGAAGCTTAAGGCCATTTACATGGATGATCGCGTTCGTTCTTGACGATATGATACGCGAAGCTCTTTCGATATCTTCTATCTCTTTCTTCTTCTCAACGTCGTCGACGTCAACGTAATAATACTAGCAGTGTCAATAATAATAATAGTAGTAGTAATAGTAGTAGTAGTAGTAGTAGTAGTAGTAGTAGTAGTAGTAGTAGTAGTAGTAGTAGTAGTAGTAGTAGTGTAGTAGTAGTAGTAGTAATAGTAGTAGTAGTAGTAGTAGTATTCTAGCAGCAGTAGTAGTAGAGTAGTACTCTACCAATAATAATAGAATAGTACTCTAGCAAAAGTAGAAGTAGAATAGTACTCTACCAGTAGTAGTAGAATAGTACTCTAGTAGAAGTAGTAGTAAAATAGTACTTTAGCAGTAGTAGTGGTAGTAGTAGTAGAGTAGTACTCTAGCAGCAGTAGTAGTAGTAGCAGTAGTCATTATCATCGTCGTCGTCGTCGTCGTCGTCGTCGTCGTCGTCGTCGTCGCCGTCGTCGTCGTCGTCGTCGTCGTCGTCGGTTACAACGTTATAACCTACGGCGCAGGTGTGCATATGTAATTCTGAATGGGTACCTCGGTCACGACACGTGAAAAGACCAGATCCACGACGTCTACATTATTTATTAGGCGTACGGCAACGCGTATATAGCGAGAGCCAAGACAAACGGCTGCATAATCAACAATTAGCGGGCTGATACGAGCTACGTGAACTTTTTTAACAAGTTACCATTACACTCATATACGATAATTTAAAATACGTTCACATTTATTAACGTTTATTTCCGATCGGACTAACACCATTTTATTCAGAAATGAAGAAATTTTAATTAATTAATTTAAATGGTTCCATTAACAATGGAAAAGCTTATTTCCTTTGATCGTGCAGCAATGATTATTTTAAATAATTCGATAATAACAAATAATGAAACCCCGCGAATGCATTCGCATTAATCATCTTCTTTTTTTATTATTGCAAATAATTAACTATTATTGAAAATAATTAACTGTCCCCTTTGTTGTTTCTTTTATATCTTATCTACCACTGGCTCACTGGCTAATATTCGGGATCAAATAACAAATTACGCGTACGCCGTTAACGGCCGTAAGATAATCGGACTCTCTTGTGCGCGAGAGAATTCTATCGAGAGAGTAAACTATCTTTTTTCTTCTTGGCGAGTTCGAATCATTCGAAGGGAATGCGACTCGAGACCATGTTAAGTCAGCCTCCCGCAAAAGGATCAAATCTACGATTCCTCTCTGTGTTGTCGCGATTGAATAGAGAAAAAAGAGATAGAGGGACAGAAAGAGAAAGAAAGAGAAAGAAAGAGAAAGAAAGAGAAAGAAAGAGAAAGAATGTTTTTCGTTCGCGAATCACAAGCTAGAATATATCTCTTATTCGAACGTGAGTTTCTTTCGCACTGAGAGGCTACGACTCATGCTTGGAGAATGTGATTTAAGTCTGCATAAAAGACGACGTTTGCGCGGAATTACAAGGGGCCCACGAAGTTCCGTTCTGCCGTCGTCGTCGTCGTCGTCGTCGTCGTCGTCGTCGTTGTCGTCGTCGACGTCGTCGTCGTCGTCGTCGTCGTCGTCGTCGTCGTCGTCGTCGTCGTCGTCGTCGTCGTCGTCGTCGTCGTCGTCGTCGTCGTCGTCGTCGTCGCCGTTGTCGTCGTCGTCGTCGTCGTTGTAGTCGTCGATTCTCTTGGCTGCCGAAGAAACTTTCGTTCGTTCGGGGTGCGTGCATGGAATACCGTACGATCGCTTATCGACTTCATTCACAAGAGAAAGAGAAAGAAAAAGAAATAGACACGTATGTATAGTAGTCTCGTTTTCTCGAATCTCGTTTTGTAGAACTCTTCTCTACTACTTTAGAAAACTCAACGCGTTTAACGTCCGACAGCTCCGCTTCTTCTCTATTTCGATTTCACGAATTCTTTCTCGTTTCTTTTCTCTCTTAGGTTATCACGTTTTCACCATTGTTTGTACCAACCCTCCTTCCCTGCTTCCCTCCAACCCCAAATGACACAACACGACACGACACGATACTACACTACGCTACACTAAACGACACACACGATGATTTTCTTATTCCATCGTAATTCACCGAGGAGAGTAGTATCCAATCCGATGACTCACCGAACGCGATATTATAAACGATAAAGTTTAGTCATTGTCTTTGGATATGTTTACGAATAATGCCGTTGTATCTTGAAACCAGAACTCATGCTCCTCGAATTACGTTAGATAGAAAATATATATATATAACAAAAAAAGAAGAAGAAAAAAGACAGAATAAATATCATTATACATATATTGTATATGGATATATAAATATGTATATGTATCTATAACACACACACACACACACACACACACATATATATATCCATAATGGATGTACATTTATAAATTGAATATATAAATAAATATGATATATGTATTATATAATTATATACATTATTTGATATAAAAGAAACGAACTGATGATGATAATGAAACTATCATGAATCATATATTTTTTTTATGATTATTATAAGCCATACCAATGTAACGTAAGATAAATGAGAAATTTAATTTTCTTTTTTTACATTATTGATTTATTAGATCACTTGTTAGTTATTACTGAAACAAATCTTTTACATATTAAAAACGAAGATAAATACGTAGACAGATATGTTAGTACGTATTCGTGTTATATGTTTCTGTGATTCATATATATATATATATATATAAAACAAAAAAGCAAATAAACAAAAAAGAGAAAGATAAGAAGAAAAAACGTGATCATTATTAATTACGAACATAAATTAGATACAACTTTAATGTTGTTCGTCGTAACATCGTGAAAGTTAATACGAAGAAGAATTCCGAGTTTGTAAATAATATGGCTAATCGTTCGACTGTTCGAAAATTCGCTTGAATTACTCTCCGTGCAGCGATTATCTACTTGTTGTTTGCTTTTTCTTTCTCTTTTCTTCTTCTTTTTTTTCTCCTTAGAGTCGACCTCAGCCACGATACGATATCCTTGGTTAACACGCGAAGAATGCAAGTGGCCACTCTCGGTCGGTCGACCAGACCCTATTGTCGGTTAGGCGCAGGAAGATCATTTTCTCTCGTTTTCAGGAAGACGAAGAGATTTTCACTCGCTAGACAAGAGCTAGCTTGCTCTTTTTTCAGTTCATTCCAGCGATTCGTAGAAAACGTTTTGTAATTATAATTGTTTGCACGTTACAATTAAACGTATCTGTATATACTCCGACGCAGACGAGTTAAATCGAATATAAATAAGTTTTTACATAGAGAATGAAAAAAAAAAACAAAAGAAAAACAAAAGAATAGATATTTCGTTAACATCATTTCAGTTAATTAAATGAACGATAAAACAAAAAAAAAAATAATAATAATAATAATAATAATAATAATAATAATAATAATAAAAGTATTTATTTAAGTAATTAATAATTTAATTACTTACTATTCGAATAATAATAATAATAATAATAATAAAATAATAATAATAATAATAATAATAATAATAATAATAATAATAATAATAATAATAATAAAATAATAATAAATGAATTGCCAAGAACGTCTTAAAAAAAAAAAAAAAAAAAAAAAAAAAAAAAAAAAAAAATCATTCTATTTAATAGTGTCGAATATTGTATCAAGTGTATCGTTTAAACGTTATTGCTCGAAGACGGATTAAAACGTAAGCGAAGAATACTCGAATGTAACGAAAGATTTGCTAGAAGGAGGTCACATCTGTCTGATGCGTCCTCGTCTTTCTCTCGTAATCTCCTTGTTGCGTCTAACGGCCCTTCTTTCGTTCAAGGTCATACTCCGACGATCTTACAATTATCCCATAAGTTTTTACCGGATATAATGGTGTTAAACGATTAACCCGTTTCATTACTTTTCAATAACAAATAACTTCAAAAGATCGAATTTATGCCATTTAATTTTGTAACATCTCGTAAATGAAAGTCGGACAAAGATGAAATACTAAACAAAGACGAGTTTCATGGTTCTAATGGCTTGTTTTTATGAACGCTTTATCGATTTATGTAGATTGCTATGTTAAGCTCATTTTCACATTGAATTAAATGTTAAATGAGAATGTCGCTCGTACAACGACATATATCATGTTTGAAATATTTCATAGACTTCTTAGAATAATTAAGAAGATATTATGGTAATCGTAAATACTACATTATTGCATCTTATCTACCATTTTATAATCTATTTTCAAAGCGTTTGCCCATATAGGCATCCTATTGATTACTTTCTTTTACCCGCATCCTAACGATTCTTTCTTTAATGTTATTTACTTTATTTATTTTTTTTTTCTTTCCTTTTTTTCATATCCCTTTTATTTTTTATTATCTTCTCAAAGATTTATTGATCATTTCTTGGATGGGAAAAAATTGAAGAATTTCTAAACCATCATTCGAAGGATGTAAGAGAACTACGATGATATAGTGAAATAAATGGACAGAGAGAGAGAGAGAGAGAGAGAGAGAGAGGGAGAGAGAGAGAGAAAATAAAAATATAATAAGAGCCAATCAGGATACGAATTTTATTAATAGCATATATAAAAAGCGGATATTACGACCGAGTAAGAAGTATACGGTGCGTGCGAGAAAATTAAAGACGCTTTAACGATACCGCGAAGTAATTAATATAATTGTCCTCGAGTCGGCACACGCTAAATTGCCATTACTTTCGAGATTACTCCTTATTTATTTCTTTCCTCCAAGAAATACACCTGCGCGTATTAACGACTTCGATGATCAATTAATTTTCTTTAATTAAGAAATACACAGAAAGTGAGAGAGAGAGAGAAAGAGAGAGAGAGAGAGAGAGAGAGAGAGAGGAAAGTGAATTATTACATAGTATATCGAACGGACATGCGTGATCATTTCAAATTATTTCGGAAATTTCCAATTACTCTCAAATTTCGCGCGAACGTTTTAATAAATTCGTGCTTTACATAACAATAAAAGAAAAAAAGAAGAAAAGGAAAAAAGAAATAAAAGAGAAGATTATCGAGTGATCAATAAATCTATTCGAATGAATGGGTATGGTTCCGAAATAAAAGAAAAGAAAAAAGAAAAATAAGAAGATAAAAAAGATTAAGATTAAATGTAAAAAGATATATACATAATGGTACAAGTAGTTCTTGGGATTCCATAAAAATATATTTTATGAGGATGCAGACGACCTTTCTCTCTTTCTCTCCTTCTTTCCCTTTAGCCTTCTCGGCATCCTACCCATGTCCACCAATCAACCAACAGTTCCTCTTCTCCTTTCGTATGCAACTGTGAACACTACCTAATATCCGATGCCACGGCACATACTAATTAGCCTGGGATAGGGAAACGCGTCTCGAATACATAGTAGATATGCGATAGAACGTTAGGTACCAACGATGGTCCTTCTACTCCTTGTTGAGGACGTCAACTCGAGCTAATTCCTTGGTCCTTGGCCGTATAGTAAGCAAACTATGGTGTACCGTACTTATGATCGATCGACCAAATTACTTCAACTTGTAATTTATATATATGTATATATATATATGAATGCGTGTATGTATGTGTGTGTACATGTCCGTAATAACACAATTACAATCGGATTCGCATGTATCATGTTAAACGTATATTTACCCCACTCTCCTGACCGCCATATTGCTTCCAATAATTCGGCGATGGTATCGAAGAAACGTTTGCTTGATGCATCGAACTAGTCGTTGCCGACAAAGGGACGCCATTGTTGTTGCTATTGTTGTTGTTGTTATTGGTTGAAGTGGAAGTTTGAAAGCTATCGGCGAATAGGTTACTCGGTGATTGGCCAATCTTTCGAGCTTGAGTCGAGGATGATGAGCAAAAAGAAGAAGAAGTAGTAGAAGTAGAAGAAGACGAAGACGAAGACGAAAAAGATGAAGACGAAGATGACGGTGAGGACGACGACGATGAGGAAGAAGAGGAAGTTCGAAGATGATCGTTGCAAACGATCGATGTATCGATACCTCTTACGTTCGAAGGGAGAAGAGAGTGGCTAAGTTCATTGGTCCCACTTTGCGAAAGATTATTACTATCCCTATTACCGTTGCTAAAAAATGTTCCTCGTATTTGTACAGATCCAATTTGCGAATAACACGAACCGGTCCTTACCAAACTACTCCGAATCAATTTCGAATGAACGGACGATGATAATTTACCGTCGATCCCAAAGTCTCTCAACTTAAAGTTCTGCTGATTCATCTTAAAGTCCACGTTGTTCTTGAAACTTCGATCCATATTTATTCGTTCGTTCGTTCGTTCGTCTCTCTCTCTCTCTCTCTCTCTCTCTCTCTCCTTCTTTTTTTCTTTTTTCTCTCCTTTCCTTCTTTTTTTTTCCTCTTATACCTATCTCACTTTTTCCCGTTAAACTATTTTATCCATTCGTTCGAGTCCAACGCAAAATCTCGTACGGCATGTTTGCTCAACCGGTTTTCCTCGACACACTGTTTAAACACTGAATCTATAGAATCGGATCCACGCTAGGTATCTTAAAAAAAAAAAAAAAATAAAAAAATAAAAAAAAAATTAAAAAAAAAATAAAAAAAAAAAATAAAATGTACCCATGATCATTCGCATTGAATTCTGATAATGTCTAACAGATACCACGATTCTGATTTATGCAAATTCAACGATCTATCATTTCGTTCAAGCTAGTCATTATTTCTCGACGATTTTTTTCTTTCTGTCTATTTTTTCTCTTTCTTTCTATCTTTTTTTCTTTTTTTTTTTTTTTTTTACATTAAAGAAACTCGATTAATTCAGAGATCGATTGAGACACGAAATATATTGATTTAATGACCAATATATTCACTATGATCTCTTTTATAGCACCTAATCTTTTTATTTAAAAAAAATAAATGACATTATATGGTACGTACATTATCATATTTATGTATATTATACATGTCTATAAATGTTATAGGATAATAAAATATTAATATGTAATAATTTGTATTTCAATTCAAGATTCATTATTCGCAATGAAATAATATTTCGATATTTTCATTATTTCATTTGTACGCTATCAGACGATTAGACGATAACGTTATCGATTAGCATCGAAATACGATAAAATGATTAAAAAAAATAAAACAAAAGACGGAAGGAAATATTAGCGAATATTTTTTTGCAAATGTTACGTTTTACAATACTTTTTCTTTTCATTTTTTTCTTCTTTTTACCCCGACATGATGAAATTGTAAACACTTCAATTCAAAGCGAGAGTCGAAAATGACTCGCAAACCATTTAACGCATGGTGTTTGACAATCGACAGATCGACGTTTGCTTTGTCGAGCTTCTTGCCTTGACACCGTTCGAATCTAGTATTGTTGCTTGGCCCTTTAAAAGCAACATACCTCATGAGTTTATTCGACGTTTATTGTACACGCTCGACCGATCAATTTGAGATCTTTCCAAAAATTCGCGAGCCAAGTCGACGGAGAATATTTATTCATTCTCAAGGTGACATTTTTCAGAATTCATAAAAAATCGTTTGTCTACATTCTTTAAAATAAAACATTTACGAAATTTTCTCTATCATTTTCAATTAACATTTACATTAATTATATATATATATATAATATATTTTATAAATATATATATTTTCGTTCTGTGTTTTTTTTTTTATCAAGATCGACAACTGATTCATAGACTGTGCCATGTTATTATTTGCATTCATTATTTAAATAGAACTTGACGAATTGAAATCACATTTATTTTCAAATGATATTTGTTTATTATTATTATTATTATTATTATTATTATTATTATATATAATATATAATATAATATATAATATTATATATGTAATAATAAAAATAAATGATAACGTAGTACAGTCTACGAATTAATTGTCGATCTTGATAAAAAAAAAAAAAAAAAAGAAAAAAAAAAAACAACGGAAAAAATCGTTTTCAATTAACATTTATATTAATTAGACATACATATATATAATTAATATTTAAATGAATTAATATTTATATTAATTATATATATATATATATATATATATATATATATATATATAATAAACAAAATATCATTTGAAAATAAATGAAAATCCAATTCGTTATGTTTTATCTAAACTATGAATGCAAATAATAAAGTGATACAATCTATGAATTGATTATCTGTCTTTATATATATACGAAAAAAAAAAAAACGAAAAAAGAAAAAAGAAAAGAAGATGTACCTTCACACATTGTCACCTATTCGAAACTGTATTATTTAACATTCATATAGAGTTCAACGATGGAGAGAAACTTTCACGGTTGAAAATCTCGCCAATCTCAGAGGACTAAGAAATAGAAGACACACAGAAGATTACACTCTATTGCAATAATAATAGGACCCTACCAATAAGAGAACAAGCCAAAACAAAAAGTTTCTATTGTGACGCCTACATTCAACCAACGTACGATATATATATATATATATATATATATATATATATATATATTCTCGCAGTTCGATTGTACTCATTGGCTAAGGACACTTTTAGAAACGCTTAGAGATTCGCACGATGATCGAAGAAACCCGGAAGAGAGTCTTCAACGAAAGAATCCAATGGCGAACGAGGCATCTACGATCGAAATTTTGCTCACGCGCGTTCACTAACATACGAGAGCATACACGAGATCACACGAGTACAAAACATACACGTACATATGCATGCATACCCGGTTAGACACACACGTAGACACACACGTAGACACACACGTAGACACATACATACACATACGTAGTAGGAAAGAATAGACACATTTACATAGAGAACCACACGAAACAATCACCAGGGGATTAGAAGGCAAACTGCCGAGAGGAGCAACCAGTTCAGGCAGCCAGTAGAGAGACGACTGGTTTTGTTAACTTGACTCATAGACTACACACCGCACGAACAGAGGCTGAGGTCCAGCATGACTCCCCACCAGATACACGATTCTAGGCGAATGTTCTCTCTCTTTCTCTTTCTCTCTCTCTCTCTCTCTCTCTCTCTCTCTCTCTTCCTCTCCCACCCTCCTTCTCTCTCTCCCTCTCTTTACATACACATACATACACGCGCGCGCGCTTGCTTTCTTACAGTCTAAGCTCAGTATCGTGCGAGAGCATATATATGAGATTACTCGCGAGTGTAGCACGCTGCTTGCCATGGAAAACACTTTCTGTCCTTCATTTGCTAATATATATGTGTGTGTATATATATATATATATATATATACGTATATGTATTTATAAACACATGTATTTCTATGTGCCTTCTTTTCTCGCTTTTCTGTGAGTTCCTCTTATATACTTGTAATATTTTATATTAGATACGTATGTATTTATCTATGTATTTATGTATATATTTATGTATGTATATATGTCATACTTTACGTACATAGTTTTTATATCATAAAATAGAATGTTTAAAGATTTATATAAGAATCGGACATTACGTGATTCAACGAATTATCTTTTTTAATAAATTTTCTTTTATAAATTAATCATTTTCTTAGACGATCGAAACGATATTATAAAGAGAGTTATTTTTATTTGAATTTCATTGGAATTTTCGAATTTAAAAAATTTTTTTTTCTTTTCTTTCTGTTTTATTTATTTATTTATTTTTTTTTAATATTTAATTATCACAAAATGTTTATCATAAAAACGATGCGGTATTTAACGTATTTTACATTCCCAATTTAAAGAATGATTAAGTATTAATAATCCCTATATATTCGTAAATACGAATTAATTGTTTTTTTTAGAAAATCGAAACAAATTACTATTGAACGAGCTCAAACTTGATCGAACATTTCGACGATTCATATAAAATAACAAATAAAAATATTATCTTCTCAAGGATAGCAAAAAAACAAAAAAAAAAAAAAAAAAAAAAAAAAAAAAATAATAAAAAAGCAAAAAAAGAAACAAATGAAAGATTAATACTCGTATGAAAAGCTTTGTATTAAAACTGAATAGAATCACGATTGAACAACTATGGTGAATCGACAAAATCGAGACGTGCTGCAAGATTAATACAAAAATAAAAAAATAAAAAATAAACAAAAAATAAATAAATAAATCAATAAAATAACAGAACGATAAATTCTACGTTATCGGTGAAGCCTTAAGAATTAATGCGGTCGTTCGGATATAACAGGAATTATTCCGATGTAATATTCGGTAAGCGTGTTAAGGGGAATCGCATGTTATCGAAGGGTAAAGATAATGAAGGTGTAAAACGCTATCGTTCGCTTCGTCCTTCGTGCAATAGACGAGAAAACGTAAATCGTAAAAGACGTACCATATATTATTGTTCTGTCGGTTCAGATTTTTTCACTTTGCTATCTTGTCTCTCTCTCTTTCTTTCTCTCTCTCTTTCTTATCCGGTTATCAGGCGAAAGGAAACAGGAGAAAAAAGGATAGACAGAGAGAGAGAAAGAAAGAGAGAGAGAGAAAGAGAGAGAGAGAGATATCGGATTCTTTGACCCACAATACGAAGAGAAAATGAGTAATACCACGAGTTAGAAAAGGAACGTTATATGGCATCGCTAACTCTTGCACGGAATGGTAGACGTATATTGATTCAAAGGGGTCGGGGGAAAGGGGAAGGGGGTGGGTGGGGAGGAGCGGCAAACGTTGTTTACAACGACTATCTCTGCCCTCTCCTTCGAAGCGAACCCATTAATCGTGGATCGTTTGCGATATTTTAATCGGCCGGTATTCCCTTTTCACACCGAGGTCAAATACCTCGGTAAACTTAGTTGTCGTCTCTCTATGGTCCTTTTCTTTTTTTTTTCTTCTTTTTTTTCTTTTCTCTTTTTTTTCTTCTTTTCTTTCCTCCTTTCTTCGCGCCCTCTCCACCCCACGCTACTCTCGACCTCGCTACCATCATTGCTCTCAATATATAAGTACAAATCTTCGATACGAAAAAGAGAATTAATGAATCAGGAGGAAAAAACTCCTAACGAATGTGAATTGTCCCATCTATTCTTTTCTTTTCCTTTTTTCTTCGCTTTTTTTTTTTTTTTTTTTTTTTTGTTAATTATCATTTCGATCATCCTTACTTTTATTTGATACTATCATTATATTATTTTTGATGAAAATATATTTCATGTATTTATATATAATTATATTTTACTTTTATATATATATATATATATATATATATATATATATATATGTATGTATGTATGTATGTATGTATGTATGTATGTATGTATGTATGTATGTATACAATATTGTATAAAGGATTTAATAATAAAAACTTCCTTACATTGCCTATAGTTACAAAAGAAAAGAAAGAAATTATATAACTACTGTATTTTATAAATTGAATCAACAAACTGATCTACGTTTTGAAAATAAACTTTTCTCGAGAAATACGAAAGAAAAAAGGAACGTTGATTGACGGCGAGAGCGAGAGAGAAAGAGAGGGGGGGAGGGGGAGGGAGGGAGGGAGGGAGAGATTAAGTTTCTAATCTTCTTTCTATCTGACCAAAAAAAGAAAAAAGAAAGAAAAAAAAAACAGGAAAAAGAAAAAGAAAAAAGGAAAAGAAAGAAAAGAAAAAAAAATTATATGTATCGAATCTCGATCGATCGATCTTCGTAGCTTCTCGAAATTGCATCCTTGAGTGTCGAGCAGACTCTCCCTCCATTGAATTACTAGAGAAATACAGAAATAGTTCGACAAGTATGTATACGTGCTTGTGTAAAAGAAAGAAAGAAAGAAAGAAAGAAAGAGAGAGAAAGAGAAAGAGAGAGGGGAAGAAAGGGGTGGAGCAGTAAGGATGGGAGGGAAGAGGAGGGAAACGGTGGAAAATACGAGAGACGAGAGTTACGAGTTACGCCGGAAAACGGTGGATTATGTGTGTTTTAGGCCCTCCGCATCCCCCTCTCCATCCACATCTCAAAGCCACGGAGTTATGTTTGAGCACGAAAAGTAAACTTCGACTTGGTGGCGACGCGCGAGCCGCTTTGTACGGATTAGAAGGCGCCCGTGCCACTGCCGCCGCCTCCTCCGACGACGACGACGACGCCGATGCCGCTGCAGCCATCGCCATTCGCCATCACCACCACCACCACCACCACCACCACTGCCGCCGCCGCCGCCGCCGTTACCGCCACCACCACCACCGTTGCTGACGCCGTCGTATCCAACGTTCTCCTTTGTTCCGCAGAAGAAATTGATTCTCTTCCAACGAATTTCTTTGTAACGAAGAGGGAGAGAAAGAGAGAGAAGGAAAGAAAGAGAGAGAGAGAGAGAGAGAGAGAGAGAGAGAGAGAGAGAGAGAGAGAGAGAGAGAGAGAGAGAGAGAGAGAGATACATGACAAAACTTTATGGCATTTCGTTTCGAACAAAGAAGAAAAAGAAAAAAGTGTGTGTGTGTGTGTGTGTGTGTCATTTCTTTTCGCTTTAAGAATTCAAAATTAAAAAAAAATAAATTAATAAATAAAAAAATAAAAGAAAAGGATATATAAAATAATATTTATTAATAATATTTATGTAGGTGAACATTTGAGTTATAAATATTTAAATGTTTTACTATTATTATTATTATTATTATTATTATTATTATTATTATTATTATTATTATTATTATTATCACCATTATTATTATTAATGTTATTGTATTACCATTTTAAATTGTACGGAATTGCAGTCTATTGAATAATTATAAAGAGATTTATGTTCATTTATAAAATAATGTTAATGTAATTAAGTCGATTAAAACAATCGTTATGTATTATTACATAATGATTGTTTTAATCGACTTAACGATGTGTTTAGAACAATTAGGATATTAAATTCGTCAACGTGCTTGTCTCTTCCCCTTGTATGAAAATGGCGAGTGAAAAAAGTTCGAGATCCTCTCTACGGAGTGCTGTTATAGTAAAGTGGAAACCGCCTTTCGACGTTGGTAAATCCGTGGAAAAACTGGCCTGCTCGGCATGCAACAGGTAGGAAAGATCGCATTCGCGAATACAGTCCACGGATCACTGTGCTACGCCGGAGCCAAACTAACGAGTTTCCGCTTTTTTCCGAGAAGTACTGGCCAAAAAAGCTACGTCTGGGATAAAATTCTTTACCACTTTAGAGATAGATAGGTAGAGGTATGAAACGACATACACAAATACATATGTATGCATGCATGTATGCATGCATGCATGCATGCACACACACACACACACACATATGAATAAAGATTAGAATGCGAGTTCGTTGTGCATTAATGTCACGATATATTTAAACTCGGTAGAAAACAACGCGTTTTTTCATCCGTTATAAATTTAATAAATCGTGGGTGCAAAAAGAAAAAAAAGAAAAAAATAAAATAAAGAGAAAAAAAGAAAAGAGGAAAGAAAGAAAGAAAAAAATAAATAAATAAAAGGAAGAGAGATATTATTTTCGCGAGGTTTGTTCCACATTCCCCGGGCATTATCTTTTTCAACGTTAATCGTAGCAATTAATTTTGATTCTTTTCAAAAGAATTGTGTTATATTTCGTTGGAAATATAAATCGTACGACAGAGATTGCATTCCTCTTTACTGTCGTAAACGTGATGGTTATACGAATAAATAAAATAACGCGAACGTTTACGACTTAATTTCAAAAGTTGTAACGGAATTAAAAGAAGAAATGGACGAGGCAGGAAAATCTGTTCGATTTTATATGAAATGTTGCGATAATAAAAGAATTTAACTGATACATCTATTTCGGTATAACTTAGGTACATACGTAAGTAAACCATGTATCTAATGCATTGCCAACTGATATATAATTTATTATACGTCATTCCAGATGATATTTAAACCGATAGTAAAAATCTATCGAATCCTTCTTACGAGATAAGTTGTAACAAAGAAAATTTCTCGTGGTCTACTCGTATCGAATTGATTTCTTTACTAAAATGTGATAATAATTCACTTTATAAGATCGACGACAGGTTGATACCCTTTTCGAAAATTTATTATGACAACAACTAGGACGTTGTTCGTGCAGGAAAAGAGAGAAAGAGAAAAAGAGAGAAAAGAAAAAGAAAATGAGAGAGAAAGAGAGAGAGAGAGAGAGAGAGAGAGAGAGAGAGAGAGAAAAGAAAAAGAAAATGAGAGAGAAAGAGAAAGAAGTGGAAACGATATCGTGCGAACTGGATAAACCTGTGCTTGTTGTAATAGCAGGGTTTCACGTTTTATATATATATATATATATATATATATATATATGTGTGTGTGTGTGTGTGTGTGTGTGTGTGTGTGTGTACTTACGAAACCTCGTTTCTCTATTACCTCTGATCCATACATCGATACTATCCTCGTATCTTC
>NC_062195.1:7962100-7967100 GCF_912470025.1 Vespa velutina
AGAGAATAAATTTCAATTAGATATTATCGACGCTCTATTAGCAAGGATAAATAGAAGGTTGAGGAAAAAGAGACCTCCATATAATATAAACTTATGATACATGATTTTAATAAAACCGACGTGCCGGATTGCAAATGAATTTATTTAAGCGGCAGGTTAATTGAGTTATACCGAAAGGCTTTACCGATTAATCCTATTACGTATGAAGATATTATAAATAATATAACATTAATTATGTCTATACCTTTCATCGATATCACCGTAGTGTGATAATATTATAAAAACATTGTTTTGCAATGCTTTATCTTTAAATAATTCAGAAAAAAAACCGGAACTATCTGACGTATCAGATAAATCTAAGAAAGAGAAGGAAGTAGTGATGATAGTGTTGGTGGTGGTAGTGGTAGTGATACCGAAGCAAGACCCGTAAAAGGGGTGGAGGACATGGAAGGGATGGAATAGCTGCCGCGATAACGGACAGAACCGTCGATCCAACTACACTCGTAAAGCTGGACATTTAACGATGGCGATTTAACTGCCGTACCGAACGCACACAAACCCACACACACAGTCACACGTGAACACGCGCGCGCACACACACACAAACGCTCACACAAACACATACATACAAAGACATATAGTCTCTCTCTTTCTCTCTACCCCTCTCCCTCTCTCTTTCTCTATCTCTATCTATCTATCTATCTGTCTATCTATCTATCTATCTATCTATCTATCTATCTATCTATATATATCTGTCTTTCACTAGGCTACCGCCACCGCCGCAGCACAATAATAATTATGGCCTCGGCTACGATTGTTTATGGAGCGGCCGTTAAATTACCGCCGGTTGACGTTACACGACATTTTGGTGGCTGCTTTCGTCGTCCCTCGAAATCGTTATTCGCCGTTCTTGGATAATGATTCTCGCGAATCTATCGATCCAATTATTTTTTTGCGTCAATCGAACTCGCAAGGAAAAAAGAAAGGAAGTAAAATAGATAGATAGATAAATAGATAGATAGATGAATGGGTGGGTGGGTGATTGGATAGATGCATGAGATTTCTTTTTTAGAACTACGAAAGAAAAACGAAAGAAAAGAAAAAAAAGAAAAAAAAAAAAAACGAAAAAGAAGAGAAAAGTCTTGTCGTTCTCTTCCTTCGCAAAGTGCGAAGTGCACGCGAAGCGGAATTTTTCCGCGAATCTTCATCAACGAATATGTATACGAGGAGTCTCCTAAGAAGACTGACGTCATCGGCTGACGATTATGTCTCCGTTTTTTTTTTCTTTTTACATCCTCCCTCTACACTTAGTGCCTTTTTAGTTGATTACTTTAGTTGATACGGATCGTAATATTCATCTGAAAATTTCTAATACTTTGTAGTAATCTTCATATTTTTTTTTTCTGTTTTTGGTCATTTTGATCTTGAATGGAAGTTCGCCCGATGATCAATAATTTCTTTTTATACTTGAACAATTTGTTTAATCATTATATAATAAAGGATAATATTAAAGTAACGAACGCTCTTCGATATCTGATACTCCGTATATTTTATTTCATTTTATCGGCATGAACTTAATTTGTTGCTTTATATTCGAAGTTTTTAATTTTTCTTTCTTTTCTTTTTTTTTAAATAGACCTAAATTATATATATATATATACATACAATTAATAGTATAGTATAATTATATTAATAGGTATAAATAATATATCAGAACTATTTCACATTGTACAATACACACGTACAATGTAAATTGTACAATACTATACAATTGTATTTTATATATTATAATTGTTACTATTATTATATAATTACATAATTATATAATAGTACAAACAAACAAAAACAAAAAAGAAAGAGAAAAAGAATTATAATATTAATAAATAAAGATATACGAAAACGTTAAAACATTACATGAACATCGAAACGAGATGTAAAATTATCAGATCAAAGTGATCAAATACGATATATAATCTAAAACGATTTCACCATTATTCTGTACCTTATATCTTTCACCATTGATCTTTCTTTTTGTGATCGAAACATTCCTATCCATGGATCTATCATATTCTACTACTAGATCGCGTATTTAATACATCCTTTAAACGTTCGAATGGATAATTTAAAGAGTTCCTTAAAGAAAAGAACAGATCAGCTGATTCGTTTCTATCTCATTCCACTCCGTTGTATGTAATGTAGTTCCGTTTGATGTTGCTTACTCTTAAATCGATGAAGAGTATCATTGATTTATCTACACGAAACTATCGTTTCAACGCTAAGATATTTTCCAGCTTCCTCGTTAAAGATGACAGAAGATGCAAACAATCTTTGACAACTGGTCACTCGACACCCAAGGTGTCAAGTATTTTAACGAGAACGCGCGATCATCGTACCTCGACTATCATTCTCACCCTCTTTTTCTTCCTCTTCTCCTCATTCCGTCACCCCTCTGTCTCTTTCTCTTTCTCCCTTTGGTTACATGAGTCACGCAATCCCAATTCTAACGTAAGTACTTACGTATCTCTGTGCACATGATACTTAGATATGAATGTCCTTCTCTTAAAGTTATGCATTACATTTTGTTTGTAAATTTTAACACGCACACGAAATGATCGGGAAAACTCCGTTCGAACGTTGAATATTATATACGATATATTCGGTTTGCGATTTAATAGAATATGATAAATTAGTGGATTAGAATTATATGATATTATATGATAAATTAGTTTGGATCATTAAAAAAAAAAAAAAAAAAAAAAAAAAAAAAAAAAAAAAAAAAAAAAAAAAAAAAAAAAAAAAATAACCAAATGAATAGTGAAAAAAATAAGGAATGATGAAATTGTATGAATATATATATCGTATTTAATCATTTCAATAATGATAATTTTACATCTTTTGTTTTAATTCAAGAATGAGCTCAAAATAGTGTTAGGATCTAATCCGTGTTAATCTATATTCTTAAGAGTTATTTGTTTTAGAAAATATTTAGTTATGGTGATTCCATTTTTAATTAACGATCATACAAAAGAGAGAGAGAGAGAGAGAGAGAGAGAGAGATGGATTAATTTTCACGATTGGTTAACTCTATTTACGTCGGGAACTATGATTAAATGATGTAGCACGATAATCTTTTTGTTTTTTTCTTTGTTATTATTTTATTTCCTTTTTTTTTTCTTTTTTTTTTTTTTTTTCTTTTTTTTTTTAATATTTAATCGAATCATTGTTAATATTAAAAAGTAAATAGAAGAAGAAGAAGTGAAGGAAAAAATTAATTGACATCACGTTTCGATGACATTCCGTAATTGACATTCATGGTCAGATATCAAATGTGAAAATTAATTGTGTTAATCGACAAATGAGTTTATATCTGGCCCATAAATCATCATTTCGTAATTGTTAGGCTTAATTTAAGAAGTAAATTGTTTCTCACGTCTAAAAAAAAAAAAAAAAAGAAAAAAAAAAAGAATAAAAGGGAAAGAAAAAATCCAGGGAAAAAAGCAAACGAACAAAAGAAAGAAAGAAAGGGAGAGAAAGAGAGAGAGAGAGAGAGAGAGAGAGAGAGAGAGAGAGAGAGAGAGAGAGAGAGAGTGAATGAATGAATGAAAATGATAAGAAAAAGAAAAGAAAAAGAAATCACATGATGCGTGTTCCAAATGACAATTGCGTTCTAAGGAGAAGGTCGATCGAATTTCCGTTAGGGAAGATGGGCGTTAACTGAATTGGCCACGAGCTTCCGTATAATTGGGAACAATTCATAAATTTATTGCGACAGACAACAACACACAGCCGGGACGACCCTTCTCTCTCTCTCTCTCTCTCTCTCTCTCTCTCTCTCTCTCTCTCTCTCTCTCTCTCTCTCTCTCTCTCTCTCTCTCTCTCTCGTTCGTTCTCGCTCCCCTCTTTGTTCACTCACCCTTCTTGTTTCTTCTCTCGTTCAACGAACGACCCTCCGACGCTTTTCTTCGAGGGATGGAATCATTGCTCGAGTAGTGAGAAAGAAAGAAAACGAGATAAAGAAAGACAGAGAGACAGATTGATAGAAAGAGGGGAAGAGCGGGGAGGAAATAAAGAAAAGCTCTGTATTATTGGAGGTGAAGTAGGCAAGTACGAACGATGGAAGAGGAAAAGGTAATAAGAGGGTAGGAAAAAGGCAGTACCAACTTGGACGCATTAAAAATTTAATAACTCCCTCTTTTGCCCGATCGGTCAGTCGGTAAAATAGATACCTTCTTACACTTCCAATTCCATATAATTGAGAGTTTATTACGTTGATTGATATAATTATAAAGGGAAACATATTTGCGGTTACGGAAAGTGAATTAAAAAGAACTCCACGCCCTCTTATTTCTCTGTACCCCTCTTCCCACCTCATCCCCTACAATCACCCCCCACCGCCCTTTTCCTTTCTTTTATTCGTGTAATGCGACATGCAAATGATACATGTTTCGTTTTACATTTAGCGAGAATTTACTTTTACGTAAATACTTCGAAACAAAAAAATCTCGATAAAGATGATCAAATTGAGAATTTGATGAATTAATTTTCGAATGTACGAAAAACAGAAATCGAAATTCATAAATAAAAATAGGAAGGACGATCAATGGCAATATATACTAACAACAAATACAAAGAACCAAGATCGATTCGGATCTTTTTTTCTTTTTCATTTTTGATAATCAATTTACAAATCTACTCTGTTTCACGGAGTAATGATTAAATCGTGTTGCATGGAAATTGGCTCGAAACGAAAATATCTTAAAATTTGATTCACGAATAAAAAATAAAAAGAAAAAAAAAAACTCGACGCAAGGAGATATCTAAATAGATTTTAATCTTTTCAGTGCCACGAATCTTCGCAAAAATCCGATCGAGAAATGTCAAAAGCGGCGCGATTTCATTATCTTCTTTATTGTTTTATCTATTTTTTTTCCTCATATTAAAAGCAGTAAAAATATATTGTCTCATTAAATTTATCGTTATTTTGTTATTTCAATGCATAC
>NC_062195.1:7972100-7977100 GCF_912470025.1 Vespa velutina
ATAAAAAAAGAAAAAAAAAATAAAAACGTTATCACGAAAGTGTCGAAAGAGCATTTAAGCTATATTTCCCTTTGGGAATTTCGCCAGGGCAACACTGCTAAAACAGCAATAAATAAAATATGCAATATTTATGATCAAGGTACTATAAGCGTAAGCCAAAGCCAAAGTGGATTTCAGCGCTTTTCGTTCCATGAACTATAGACTCGAGGATGAACAAAGGTCAGGACGCCATTGAGAGTTTTTTTATGATGAAAATGTAATGTTTGCGGATGGAATTTTTGAAAATTTAATATTAAGATGGAAAGAATAAGTTCTAAATGATACTTACAAAAATATTTTGGATCAAAATTGAATATACGTTCCTTTTTTATCCTTTACATTATTTTAAAGCTTGTTCTATAAAAATCGCATTACTTTTTGGATAACTCGATATATAGAGATTTAAAGGAAAATATATAAATATTTCACACGTTGCTTTGATATATCTCTGTGTGTATACCGTGTCCTATTTGAAGTTACGTACGCAATTATTTTTCAAACAACTCTTTTCAAAAAATATTTCAAATAAAAATTATCCTGTTTCCGGCAGGGGATGCAGTGAAATTGAGTACGAGGAAAAAATCTTATGGTGGTCACAAATTTTTTCTAGGTGGACATATTTCCAAGATTTCAAGGTGACCTTTATTTTCTTTTCTCTTTTCTTTTTCGAAACTCATTCCGAAAGGAATTCATTGGCTACAACATTTCGGTGTTTCGAGGTAATTTAAGTTTCGAAAAAAAAAAAAAAAGAAAAAGAAAAAAGAGAAAGAAAAAACAAAAGTCACCTTGAAATTCAGTAAAAGCAGATCTACCTAGAGTGGATATTTGTCAGCCATTATAGGATGTCCCTTGCCCCCGCTTCTAACCACGAAACGGGATAAATTTTATTCGAAGCATTTCTTGAATAGTTTGAAAATTTCTTTTATAGTTTGAAAAATAATTACGTGCCTAACTTCATCCTGTAATAACAGGACACAGTGTATATATATATATTGTGTGTGTGTGTATGTGTGTGTGTGTGTGTATGTGTGTGTGCGCATGTATAGTTATATATAGTTATAATGTATAGAAAAGGAGAAAAATAATAAATAAGATATTTCAAATTAAATATAATTTAAACGAATTAAAATATTTTTATACGACTTTTTATTTGAAATTTACGATGGAATATTATTAACCTAAAACTTATAATTATACTAGTTTGTATCTTAAAAGCGCTTAAAAAAAAAACTGAGAGAAATTCGCGAGTAATTTTGAATCGAGAATAAGTTAACCATTGGCACGTTTTAAGATGAGGGTAAGATCGTACTAGAAAGGGGAAATGAAAGGCGCGAGAAAGAGAGATAGAGATAGATAGAGAGATATAGAGAGAGAGAGAGAGAGAGAGAGAGAGAGAGTCACCGGCAGGAGCATTAAAGCGTTTCAATTATTTGATCGGCCGATAGAATTATACGCGTCGAAGCGGATTTGGGATCGGTCGATGTAGGAAGAGGAAGAGGAGGAGAAGGCGGAGGTGGAGGAGGTGGAGTGAGACGAAACGTAGAAAGAAAGAACGTAAAAAGTATTTCTTTCCGTGAGGAACGATGAATGGGATAGAATCGGAAGGAGGATGGGAGGCATGGTGAGAGAGAGAGAGAGAGGGGGGGGGGGAGAGAAAGAGAGAAGGAAGAGGGAAGGGGGATCGAAAAGGCACAAAAGCCGATCAAGAGAACCCCGTGCCGAAGATTATATATACATATATATAAGCTGTTGGAAATTACCCTACTCGTGACTACTCCTTTCTTCTCCTACAATCTATCCATCCATCCATTTCCTTTCTCTGTTCGACTCTTCGAGACTTTCTTTTGATATTAAAAAAAAGAAAGAAAAAAAAAAAAAAAAAAAAAAAAAAAAAAGGAAAAAAAAGGAAAGAAAAAAAACCGGGAAAAGTAAGAAAATAGTTCTCGTTAAATTTAATACGAAACCATTAGAAAATTTCATCGCATATCTTGAACATAATGTAAACTCGTAAAAAATGATAGACATTGTTCGCAACTGAATTGAGATCGAATTGGGTCTAATAAACAATAATTTAAACGTCGCGTTATTTGAATATCGTTTTATTTATTTATTTATTTTTTTTTTCTGTTTTTCTTTTTTACATAAATAATTCCAAATGAATGTAGTAACAAGCGTTAATACATTTAATAAAATTTCGAAATCGTACAGAAAACGATATCGCATATTTCAATTCGATATTTGATTACCTATCGATGCGTTAAATAAAACGTACGAGCATATTAAGTGCGAACATATATTAACAAAATGTAAATATTGACTAAAAAAAAAGAAAAAAAAAGAAAAAAAAAGAAAAAAAAAGAAAAAAAGAAAAAAAAAAAAAAAAAAAAAAAAAAAGAGGAAATAAAAGAAAAAAAAGAAACAATAATAATAATAAAAAAAAAAGAAAAAAAAAAAGAACGAACGTGTAAGTTCTTTTTTCTTTTTTCTTTTTTCTTCTTTCTTCTTTTCACGAATAAGTTCACGAATTTATAAAAAAAAATATAAGTAAAGATATGCTCCGTCGAATGACCCCGAAATATCGTGCGACTACACGTTAGCAATTCATTCATTTACGGTCAGGCAGGACTTTTTCAAAGCTCGTTAGCCCACCGTTCGACCATTCATAAATTAGCGTAAACGTTCGAGTCAGATGGGCGGGGTGGGTATGAGGTGGAGGAATGAAGGGGATGTTAGGGTGGAATTTTAGTGAGAGAAACGAAGCTTTCGGAAAATGTTAGGTATCCTTGGGGTAAGGTGTAGTAGTAGTAGTAGTAGTATAAGTAGTAGTAGAGTGGTAGTAGTATAAGTAGTAGTAGTAGTGGTAGTAGAGTAGTAGTAATAGCGGAAGGAGATAGATAGTGAGAGAGAGAGAGAGAGAGAGAGAGGCCGCGCAGTTTTCTTATTTTTTTCCTTCTTCTTTTTTCTTCTTGTGCTAATTAGGAGAGCAGCTCCAAAGTCACGTAATTAATGGCTATTTCTCTGTCCTTTCGGCCGTGTGTACGACGCGTGCTTTTGCTCGCTCGTTTGAGACTTAGGAAAGGGAAAAAGATAGCAAAGAGCAAAGAGGAGAAGGAGAAGGAGATGGAGAAGGAGAAGAAGGAGGTACTGCAAGTAGTAGTTTTTATCTATCGTTCAGATCATAGAAATCTGGTGAACGGCTAAACCGTACTGAATTGCATAATTTTTTTATTCGATAATGCTGATCGATCTGGTCACTAATTAAACCCGATTAAATCGACAAATGCTCTGGCGCACAACTATTTGACAAACGTTTTAGATTTCTAGTTGATTTTAACTATCTACGATTATACTATCTATATTAAGCCGAGAATTGTATTATTCATTCTTAATTTTTTCTTCTTTCTTTTCTCCCTCCCTCCCACCCTGCCTCTCTCTCTCTCTCTCTTTCTTTCCTTTTCTTCCTCGAAACGGTTTCATTTAAATTCGAATGAACGAATTAGTTACGCGGCACAACATCATTTTTCTCCCTTTCTATAAGAAAAAGGAAAAAAAGAAAAAAAAAAAAAAAACCATTTAATTTTTTTAAAGAAATCACAAAAAGAATAGAAAAGAATAGAAAAAGTAGAAGAGAGAAATGAAACGCTGATTTGTAATTAGATAAAAGAAAAGATGTTCAAAAAAAAGGAAAGAAAAAAGAAAAGAAGGCGGTACGGATAAGAAATAATTCGAGACTTGAATTGGGACCGTCGTAAGTATTACTTCCGACTCGTCTTCTTTCACCGATGGTAAGAGGTAAGTGGTAAAGGTAAAGCAAGCAACCAAGCAACCAAGCAAGCAAGCAACCAAGCAAGCAAGCAAAGTGTATTAAAGGCGAAGTATAAAAGTTCAGCGGCGCGCGAATTTACGAGGCGCGTGCGAGCCCGAGATAAATATCTTACGGCTCGCTACTCTTCCCGCTATATCTTTTGACCCTACTCAAGAGAAAGAGAACGAGAGAGAAAGAGAGAAAGAGAGAAAGGGGGAAGAGGGAGAGATACAAAACGCACGCATACACACATACATGAATCACGGAATGGAAAAGTTGTTGCTGTCGCATTCGTTTCACCTTCGTTCTCGCACCTTGCGTGAGTACAAGTATTTTTTAACAGCCAAACGAGCGAAAGTGTCTCTTTTAAAAAAATAAAAACAAAAAAGAAAAAAGAAGAAAGAATAAAGAAAGAAAAAAGGAATACTTCGACGACAATCCGGATGTACCTATATATTACACAATGCCTTGATTATAGGAAAAAAAAAGAGATAAATAGATAGATAGATAGATAGATAGATAGATAGAGAGAGAGAGAGAGAGAGAGAGAGAGAGAGAGAGAGAGAGAGAAATAAGCTTATATTTGTATTAGTCATTTATTTAAAGATACAATTAAATAAAATTGATATAGTCGACAGGTGTCGATTATCTTCTTTAGGAAAATAAAAATAGAATGTCTTGTAAACAAGTAAATGTATTAAGTCGAGATAACGTACATTATTTAGATATCACAATGATGAAACGGGAATAATATGTGAGGAAGAAACGATATTAAAATATATCAATATTACTTCCGAGATATTCAATCTGTGGTTAAACTACCTATTATAATTTCTTTAAATTATTTACGGGGAAGTAATCAAGATACAATCCGATAATTATTATAATCTATAATCTATAATCTATAATCTATAATCTATAATATACATACATACATACATACATATATATTAAAATTCACTTTGAATATATATATATATATATATATATATATATATATATATATTCAAAGTGAATTTTAAATAACACTTACATTATTATACATACATACGAATGCACGAAGGAGCTATTGGTTGCATTGCACATTATCATGGAATAATATGAATTATGAATGAAAAAGAAAAAAAGAAAGAAAAAAGGAAAAAAAAAAAAAAAA